>NW_024739631.1:0-13446 GCF_018991925.1 Homarus americanus | reverse complement strand
TATGATGATTTAGCCCCTTGAGAAGCTTACCTGTATGATGATTGAACCCCTTGAGAAGCCTACCTGTATGATGATTTAACCCCTTGAGAAGCCTACCTGTATGATGATTTAACCCCTTGAGAAGCCTACATGTATGATGATTTAACCCCTTCAAAAGCCTACCTGTATGATGATTTAACTCCTTGAGAAGCTTACCTGTATGATGATTTAACTCCTTGAGAAGCCTACCTGTATGATAATTTAACTCCTTGAGAAGCTTACCTGTATGGATGGACGAACCCCGAGAAGTTTCCCATAATGATTTAACCCCCTGAAATCTTACCTGTATGATGATTTAACCCCTTGAGAAGCCTACCTGTATGATGATTTAACCCCTTGAGAAGCATACGTGTATGATGATTTAACCCCCTGAAATCTTACCTGTATGATGATTTAACCCCTTGAGAAGCCTACATGTATTATAATTTTTCCCCTTGAGAAGCCTACCTGTATGATGATTTAAGCCCTTGAGAAACCTAACTGCATGATGATTTAACCCCTTGAGAAGCCTACGTGTATGATGATTTAACCCGCTGAAAAGCTTACCTGTATGATGATTTAACACCTTGAGAAGCCTACCTGTATGATGATTAAACCTTTGAAAGCTTACCTGCATGATGATTTAACCCCTTGAGAAGCTTACCTGCATGATGATTTAAACCCTTGAAAAACCTACCTGGATGATGATTTAACCCCTTGAGAAGCTTACCTGTATGATGATCTAACCCCTTGAGAAGCTTACCTGTATGATGACTTAAAACCTTGAGAATCCTACCTGTATGATGATTTAACCCCTTGAGAAGCTTACTTGTATGATGATTTAACCCCTTGAGAAGCCTACCTGTATGATGATTTAACCCCTAGAGAAGCTTACATGTATGATGATTTAACCCCTTGAGAAGCTTACCTGTATGATGATTTAACCCCTTGAGAAGCTTACCTGTATGATGATTTAACCCCTTGAGAAGCTTACCTGTATGATGATTTAACCCCTTGAGAAGCCTACCTGTATGATGATTTAACCCCTTGAGAAGGTTACCTGTATGATGATTTAACCCCTTGAGAAGCCAACCTGTATGATGATTTAACCCCTTGAGAAGCTTACCTGTATGATGATTTAACCCCTTGAGAAGCTTACTCAGCGATGATTTAATCCCTTGGAGAAGCCAACCTGATGATGATTTAACCCCTTGGAGAAACTTACCTGCATATTGATTTAACCCCCTTGAGGCTTCTTACCTGAATGATGAGATTTAACCCCTTGAGATGCTTACCTGCATGATGATTTAACCCCTTGAGTAAAGCATACCTGCATTATTAGATTTAACCCTTGAGAAGCTCTACCTGTATGATGATTAAAACCCTTGAAAGCTTAACATCGTATGATGATTTAACCCCTGAGAAGCCTACCTGTATGATGATTTAACCCCTTGAGAAGCCTACCTGCATGATCATTTAACCTCTTGAGAAGCTTACCAGTTTGATGATTTAACCCCTTGAGAAGCCTACCTGTATCATGATTTAACCCCTAGAGAAGCTTACCTGTATGATGATTTAACGCCTTGAGAAGCCTACATGTATGATAATTTAACCCCTTGAGAAGCCTACCTGTATGATGATTTAAGCCCTTGAGAAGCCTACCTGCATGATGATTTAACCCCTTGAGAAGCTTACCTGTATGATGATTTAACCCCTTGAGAAGCCTACCTGTATGATGATTTAACCCTTTGAGAAGCTTATCTGTATGATGATTTAAGCCCTTGAAAACCTACCTGGATGATGATTTAACCCCTTGAGAAGCTTACCTGTATGATGATTTAACCCCTTGAGAAGCCTACCTGTATGATGATTTAACCCCTTGAGAAGCTTAACTGTATGATGATTTAACCCCTTGAGAAGCCTACCTGTATGATCATTTAACCCCTTAAGAAGCTTATTTGTATGATGAATTTAGCCCTTGAAAAACCTACTTGGATGATGATTTAACCCCTTGAGAAGCTTACCTGTATGATGATCTAACCCCTTGAGAATCCTACCTGTATGATGATTTAACCCCCTGAGATGCTTATCTGTATGATGAATTAAGCCCTTGAAAAACCTACTTGGATGATGATTTAACCCCTTGAGAAGCTTACCTGTATGATGATTTAACCCCATGAGAAGCCTACCTGTATGATGATTTAACCCCTTGAGAAGCTTACCTGTATGATGATTTAAAACCCTTGAGAAGCTAACGTGTATGATGATTTAACCCCTTGAGAAGTTTACCTGTATGATGTTTTAACCCCTTGAGACGCCTACCTTTATGATGATTTAACCCCTTGAGAAGCTTACCTGTATGATGATTTAACCCCTTGAGAAGCCTACCTGTATGATGAGATTTAACCCCTTGAGAACTACCTGTATGATTGATTTATCCCTTTGAGAAACCTATCACTCTGTATGATGATTGAACCCTTGAGAAGATTACCTGTATGATGATTTAACCCCTTGAGAAGCCTACCTGTATGATGATTTAACCTTTTGAGAAGCCTACGTGTATGATGATTTAAGCCCCTGAAAAGCTTACCTGCATGATGATTTAACCCCTTGAGAAGTCTACCTGTATGATGATTTAACCCCTTGAGAAGCCTACCTGTATGATGATTTAACCCCTTGAGAAGCATACCTGTATGATAATTTAACCCCTTGAGAAACTTACCTGTATGATGATTGAACCCCTTGAGAAGATTACCTGTATGATGATTTAACCCCTTGAGAAGCCTACCTGTGTGATGATTTAACCCCGTGAGAAGCCTACCTGTATGATGATTTAACCCCATGAGAAGCTTGCCTGCATGATGATTTAACCCCTTGAAAAGCTTACCTGTATGATGATTTATCCCCTTGAGAAGCCTACCTGTATGATGATTTAACTCCTTGAGAAGCCTACCTGTATGATGATTTAACCCCTTTAGAAGCTTACCTGTATGATGATTTAACCCCTTGAGAAGCTTACCTGTATGATGATTTAACCCCTTAAGAAGCCTACCTGAATGATGATTTAACCCTTTTAGAAGCTTACCTGCATGATGATTTAACCCCTTGAGAAGCTTACCTGCATGATGATTTATACCCTTGAAAAACCTACCTGGATGATGATTTAACCCCTTGAGAAGCTTACCTGTATGATAATCTAACCCCTTGAGAAGCTTACCTGTATGATGACTTAAAACCTTGAGAATCCTACCTGTATGATGATTTAACCCCTTGAGAAGCTTACCTGTATGATGATTTAACCCCTTGAGAAGCTGTATGTGATTTAACCCCTAGAGGAAGCTTACATGTATGATGATTTAACCCCTTGAAACTTACCTGTATGATGATTTAACCCTTGAGAAGCTTACCTGTATGATGATTTAACCCCTTGAGAAACTTACCTGTATGATGATTTAACCCCTTGAGAAGCCTACCTGTATGATGATTAACCCTTGAGAAGCTTACCTGTATGATGATTTAACCCCTTGAGAAGCCAACCTGTATGATGATTTAACCCCTTGAGAAGCTTACCTGTATGATGATTTAATCCCTTGAGAAGCCAACCTGGATGATGATTTAACCCCTTGAGAAACTTACCTGCATGATGATTTAACCCCTTGAGAAGCCTACCTGAATGATGATTTAACCTCTTGAGAAGCTTAACTGTATGATCATTTAACCCCTTGAGAAGCCTACCTATATGATGATTTAACCCCTTGTGAAGCCTACGTGTATGATGATTTAACCCCTTGAGAAGGCTACGTGTATGATGATTTAACCCCCTGAGAATCTTACCTGTATGATGATTTAACCCCTTGAGAAGCTTACCTGTATTATGATTTAAACCCATGAGAAGCTTACGTGTATGATGATTTAACTCCGTGAGAAGCTTACCTGTATGATGATTTAACCCCTTGAGAAGCTTACCTGCATGATGATTTAACCCTTGAGAAGCTTAACTGTATGATGATTTAACCACTTGAGAAGCCGACGTGTATGATGATTTAACCCCTTGAGAAGCCTGTATGATGATTTAACCCCTTGAGAAGTACTACCTTACTATGATGAGTTGCTTATACTTGAAGCCTACGTTTATAATGATTTAACCTTGAGAAGGCTACGTGTATGATGATTTAACTCCCTAGAGAATCTTACCTGTGATGGTTAACCCCTTGAGAAACCTACCTGTATTATGATTTAACCCTTGAGAAGCCTACCTGTATGAGCCATTTAACCCCTTCAGAAGCCTAACTGTATGATGATTTAACCCCTTGAGAAGCCTACCTGTATGATAATTTTTCCCCTTGAGAATCCTACCTGTATGATGATTTAAGCCCTTGAGATGCTTACCTGCATGATGATTTAACCCCTTCAGAAGCCTACCTGTATGATGATTTAACCCCTTCAGAAGCCTACCTGTATGATGATTTAACCCCTTTAGAAGCTTACCTGTATGATGATTTAACCCCTTGAGAAGCCTACTTGTACGATGATTTAACCCCTTGAGAAGCTTACCTGTATGATGATTTAACCCCTTGAGAAGCTTACCTGTATGATGATTTAACCTCTTGAGAAGCTTACCTGTATGATGATTTAACCCCTTGAGAAGCTTACCTGTATGATTATTTAAACCCTTGAGAAGCTTACGTGTATGATGATTTAACCCCGTGAGAAGCTTACCTGTATGATGATTTAACCCCTTGAGAAGCATACCTGTATGATGATTTATTCCCTTGAGAAGCTTACCTGTATGATGATTTAACCACTTGAGAAGCCTACCTGTATGATGATTTAACCCCTTGAGAAGCCTACCTGTATGATGATTTAACCCCTTGAGAAGCCTACCTGTATCATGATTTAACCCCTTGTGAAGCCTACGTGTATGATGATTTAACCCCTTGAGAAGGCTATGTGTATGATGATTTAACCCCCTGAGAATCTTACCTGTATGATGATTTAACCCCTTGAGAAGCCTACCTGTATTATGATTTAACCCCTTGAGAAGCCTACCTGTATGATAATTTAAGCCCTTGAGAAGCCTTCCTGTATGCTGATTTAAGCCCTTGAGAAGCCTACCTGCATGATGATTTAACCCCTTGAGAAGCTTACCTGTATGATGATTTAACCCCTTGAGAAGCCTACCTGTATGATGATTTAACCCCTTGAGAACCCTACCTGTATGATGATTTAACCCCTTGAGAAGTTTACCTGTATGATGATTTAAACCCTTGAGAAGCTTACGTGTATGATGATTTAACCCCGTGAGAAGCTTACCTGTATGATGATTTAAACCCTTGAGAAGCTTACCTGTATGATGATTTATCCCCTTGAGAAGCTTACCTGTATGTTAATTTAACCCCTTGAGAAGCTTACCTGCATGATGATTTAACCCCTTGAGAAGCTTACCTGTATGATGATTTAACCCCTTGAGAAGCTTACTTGTATGATGATTTAACCTCTTGAGAAGCTTACCTGTATGATGATTTAACCCCTTGAGAAGCTTACCTGTATGATGATTTAAACTGAGAAGCTTACCTGTATGATGATTTAACCCCTTCAAACTTACCTGTATGATGATTTATCCCTTAAGGGAAGCTTACTGTATGTTGATTTAACCCCTTGAGATGCTTACACCGTGGTTGTACCCTTGAGAAGCTTACCTGTATGATGATTTAACCACTTGAGAAGCCTACCTGTATGATGATTTAACCCCTTGAGAAGCCTACCTGTATGATGATTTAACCCCTTCAAAAGCCTACCTGTATGATGATTTAACCCCTTGTGAAGCCTTCGTGTATGATGATTTAACCACTTGAGAAGCCTACGTGTATGATGATTTAACGCCCTGAGAATCTTACCTGTATGATGATTTAACCCCTTGAGAAGCCTACCTGTATTATGATTTAACCCCTTGAGAAGCCTACCTGTATGATAATTTAACCCCTTGAGAAGCTTACCTGTATGATGATTTAACGCCTTGAGAAGCCTACATGTATGATAATTTAACCCCTTGAGAAGCCTACCTGTATGATGATTTAAGCCCTTTAAAGCCTACCTGTATGATGGTTACATCCTTGAGAAGCTTACACCTGTATGATGATTTAACCCCTTGAGAAGCCTACCTGTATGATGATTTAACCCTTGAAGCCTACCTGTATGATGATTTAACCCCTTGAGAAGCCTACCTGTATGATGATTTAACCCCTTGAGAAGCTTACCTGTATGATGATTTAACCCCTTGAGAAGCCTACCTGAATGATGATTTAACCCCTTGAGAAGCCTACGTGTACGATGATTTAACCCCCTCAAAAGCTTACCTGTATGATGATTTAAACCCTTGAGAAGCTTACCTGTATGATGACTTAACCCCTTGAGAAGCCTACCTGTATGATGATTTAACCCCTTGAGAAGCCTACCTGTATGATGATTTAACCCCTTGAGAAGCCTCCGTGTATAATGATTTAACCCCCTGAAAAGCTTACCTGTATGATGATTTAACCCCTTGAGAAGCCTACCTGTGTGATGATTTAACCCCTTGAGAAGCCTACCTGTATGATGATTTAACCCCTTGAGAAGGTTGCCTGCATGATGATTTAACCCCTTGAGAAGCTTACCTGTATGATGATTTAACCCCTTGAGAAGCCTACCTGTATGATGATTTAACCCCTTGAGAAGCTTACCTGTATGATGATTTAACCCCTTGAAAAGCCTACCTGTATGATGATTTAACCCCTTGAGAAGCTTACCTGTATGATGATTTAACCACTTGAGAAGTTTACCTGTATGATGATTTAACCCCTTAAGAAGCCTACCTGAATGATGATTTAACCCCTTTAGAAGCTTACCTGCATGATGATTTAACCCCTTGAGAAGCTTACCTGCATGATGATTTAACCCCTTGAGAAGCTTACCTTCTATGATGAATTATCCACTTGAGAAGCCTACCTGTATGATGATTTAACCCCTTGAGAAGCTTACCTGTATGATGATTTAACCCCTTGAGAAGCTTACCTGTATGGTGATTTAACCCCTTGAGAAGCTTACCTGTATGATGACTTAACCCCTTGAGAAGCTTACCTGTATGATGATTTAACCCCTTGAGAAGCCTCCGTGTATAATGATTTAACCCCAGAAAAGCTTCCCTGTATGATGATTTAACCCCTTGAGAAACTTACCTGTGTGTGATGAGTTGTGTAACCCCTTGTGAAGCCTACCTGTATGATGATTTAACCCCTTGAGAAGCTTACCTGTATGATGACTTAAAACCTTGAGAATCTACCTGTATGATGATTTAACCCTTGAGAAGCTTACCTGTATGATGATTTAACCCCTTGAGGAAACTACCTGTATGATGATTTAACCCCTAAGAGAAGCTTACATGTATGATGATTTAACCCCTTGAAAACTTACCTGTATGATTTAACCTTGAGAAGCCTACCTGTATGATGATTTAACCCCTTGAGAAGCTTACCTGTATGATGATTTAACCCCTTGAGAAACTTACCTGTATGATGATTTAACCCCTTGAGAAGCCTACCTGTATGATGATTTAACTCCTTGAGAAGCCTACCTGTATGATGATTTAACCCATTGAGAAGCTTACCTGTATGATGATTTAACCCGTTGAGAAGCTTACCTGTATGATGACTTAACCCCTTGAGAAGCTTACCTGTATGATGATTTAACCCCTTGAGGAGCTCACCTGTATGATGATTTAACCCCTTGAGAAGCCTACCTGTATGATGATTTAAGCCCTTGGGAAGCCTACCTGCATCATGATTTAACCCCTTGAGAAGCTTACATGTATGATGATTTAACCCCTTGAGAAGCTTATCTGTATGATGATTTAAGCCCTTGAAAACTTACCTGGATGATGATTTAACCCCTTGAGAAGCTTACCTGTATGATGATTTATCCCCTTGAGAAGCCTACCTGTATGATAATTTAACCCCTTGAGAAGTCTACCTGTATGATGATTTAAGCCCTTGAGAAGCCTACCTGTATGATCATTTAACCCCTTAAGAAGCTTATCTGTATGATGAATTAAGCCCTTGAAAAACCTACTTGGATGATGATTTAACCCCTTGAGAAGTTTACCTGTATGATGATTTAACCCCTTAAGAATCCTACCTGAATGATGATTTAACCCCTTTAGAAGCTTACCTGCATGATGATTTAACCCCTTGAGAAGCTTACCTGCATGATGATTTAAACCCTTGAAAAACCTACCTGGATGATGATTTAACCCCTTGCGAAGCTTACCTGTATGATGATCTAACCCCTTGAGAAGCTTACCTGTATGATGACTTAAAACCTTGGGAATCCTACCTGTATGATGATTTAACCCCTTGAGAAGCTTACCTGTATGATGATTTAACCCCTTGAGAAGCCTACCTGTATGATGATTTAACCCCTAGAGAAGCTTACATGTATGATGATTTAACCCCTTGAGAAACTTACCTGTATGATGATTTAACCCCTTAGGAAGCTTACCTGTATGATGATTTAACCCCTTGAGAAGCTTACCTGTATGATGATTTAACCCCTTGAGAAGCCTACCTGTATGATGATTTAACCCCTTGAGATGCCTACCTGTATGATGATTTAACCCCTTGAGAAGCCTACCTGTATGATGATTTAACCCCTTGAGAAGCTTACCTGTATGATGATTTAACCCCTTGAGAAGCCTACCTGTATGATGATTTAACCCCTTGAGAAGCCTACCTGAATGATGATTACCCCCTTGGGAAGCTTACCTGTTTGATGATTTAACCCCTTGAGAAGCCTACCTGTATGATGGTTAACCCCTTGAGAAGCTTGCATGATGATTTAACCCCTTGAAGAAGAATACCTGCATGATGAGTTTAACCTTGAGAAGCCTACCTGTATGATGATTAAACCACTTGAAAAGCTACCTGTATGATGGTTAACCCTTGAGAATCCTACTGCATGATCATTTAACCTCTTGAGAAGCTTACCAGTTTGATGATTTAACCCCTTGAGAAGCCTACCTGTATCATGATTTAACCCTAGAAGCTTACCTGTATGATGATTTAACCCCATGAGAAGCTTACCTGTATGATGATTTAACCCGTTCAGAAGCCTACCTGTATGATGATTTAAGCCCTTGAGTAGCCTACCTGCATGATGATTTAACCCCTTGAGAAGCTTACCTGTATGATGATTTAATACCTTGAGAAGCCTACCTGTATGATGATTTAACCCCTTGAGAAGCTTACCTGTATTTTGATTTAAGTCCTTGAAAAACCTACCTGTATGATAATTTTTCCCCTTGAGAAGCCAACCTGTATGATGATTTAATCCTTGAGAAGCCAACCTGGATGATGATTTAACCCCTTGAGAAACTTACCTGCATGATGATTTTAACCCCTTGAGAAGAATACCTGTATGATGATTTACCCCCTTGAGAAGCCTACCTGTATGATGATTAAACCCCTTGAGAAGTTTACCTGTATGCTGATTTAACCCCTTGAGAAGCCTACCTGTATGATGATTTAACCCCTTGAGAAGCCTACCTGTATGATGATTTAACCCCTTGAGAAGCCTACCTGTATCATGATTTAACCCCTTGAGAAGCTAACCTGTATGATGAATTAACACCTTGAGAAGCTTACCTCTATGATGATTTAAACCCTTGAGAAGCTTATGTGTATGATGATTTAACCCCTTGAGAAGCTTACCTGTATGATGATTTAACCCCTTGAGAAGCCTACCTGTATGATGATTTAACCCCTTGAGAAGCTTACCTGTATGATGATTTAACCCTTTGAGAAGCCAACCTGTATGATGGTTTAACCCCTTGAGAAGCTTACCTGTATGATGATTTAATCCCTTGAGAAGCCAACTTGGATGATGATTTAACCCCTTGAGAAACTTACCTGCATGATGATTTAACCCCTTGAGAAGCCTACCTGAATGATGATTTAACCTCTTGAGAAGCTTACCTGTATGATGATTTAACCCCTTGACAAGCCTACCTGTATGATGATTTAACCCCTTGAGAAGCTTACTTGCATGATGATTTAACCCCTTGAGAAGAATACCTGCATGATGATTTAACCCCTTGAGAAGCCTACCTGTATGATGATTAAACCACTTGAAAAGCTTACCTGTATGATGATTTAACCCCTTGAGAAGCCTACCTGCATGATCATTTAACCTCTTGAGAAGCTTACCAGTTTGATGATTTAACCCCTTGAGAAGCCTACCTGTATCATGATTTAACCCCTAGAGAAGCTTACCTGTATGATGATTTAACGCCTTGAGAAGCCTACATGTATGATAATTTAACCCCTTGAGAAGCCTACCTGTATGATGATTTAAGCCCTTGAGAAGCCTACCTGCATGATGATTTAACCCCTTGAGAAGCTTACCTGTATGATGATTTAACCCCTTGAGAAGCCTACCTGTATGATGATTTAACCCTTTGAGAAGCTTATCTGTATGATGATTTAAGCCCTTGAAAACCTACCTGGATGATGATTTAACCCCTTGAGAAGCTTACCTGTATGATGATTTAACCCCTTGAGAAGCCTACCTGTATGATGATTTAACCCCTTGAGAAGCTTAACTGTATGATGATTTAACCCCTTGAGAAGCCTACCTGTATGATCATTTAACCCCTTAAGAAGCTTATTTGTATGATGAATTTAGCCCTTGAAAAACCTACTTGGATGATGATTTAACCCCTTGAGAAGCTTACCTGTATGATGATCTAACCCCTTGAGAATCCTACCTGTATGATGATTTAACCCCCTGAGATGCTTATCTGTATGATGAATTAAGCCCTTGAAAAACCTACTTGGATGATGATTTAACCCCTTGAGAAGCTTACCTGTATGATGATTTAACCCCATGAGAAGCCTACCTGTATGATGATTTAACCCCTTGAGAAGCTTACCTGTATGATGATTTAAAACCCTTGAGAAGCTTACGTGTATGATGATTTAACCCCTTGAGAAGTTTACCTGTATGATGATTTAACCCCTTGAGACGCCTACCTTTATGATGATTTAACCCCTTGAGAAGCTTACCTGTATGATGATTTAACCCCTTGAGAAGCCTACCTGTATGATGATTTAACCCCTTGAGAACCCTACCTGTATGATGATTTATCCCCTTGAGAAACATACCTGTATGATGATTGAACACCTTGAGAAGCTTACCTGTATGATGATTTAACCCCTTGAGAAGCCTACCTGTATGTTGATTTAACCTTTTGAGTAGCCTACGTGTATGATGATTTAAGCCCCTGAAAAGCTATCCTGCATGATGATTTAACCCCTTGAGAAGTCTACCTGTATGATGATTTAGCCCCTTGAGAAGCATACCTGTATGATAATTTAACCCCTTGAGAAACTTACCTGTATGATGATTGAACCCCTTGAGAAGATTACCTGTATGATGATTTAACCCCTTGAGAAGGCTACCTGTATGATGATTTTAGCCTTTGAGAAGCCTACGTGTATGATGATTTAAGCCCCTGAGAAGCTTATCTGTATGATGAATTAAGCCCTTGAAAAACCTACTTGGATGATGATTTAACCCTTTGAGAAGCTTACCTGTATGATGATCTAACCTCTTGAGAAGCTTACCTGCATGATGAATTAACCCCTTGAGAAGCCTACCTGTATGATGATTTAACCTCTTGAGAAGCTTACCTGTATGATGATTTAACCCCTTGAGAAGCCTATTTGTATGATGATTTAACCCCTTGAGAAGCTTACCTGCATCATGATTTAACCCCTTGAGAAGCTTACCTGCATGATGAGTTAACCCCTTGAGAAGCCTACCTGTATGATGATTAAGCCCCTTGAGAAGCTTACTTG
The DNA here is from genome assembly GCF_018991925.1 of Homarus americanus. Lineage (NCBI taxonomy): Eukaryota > Metazoa > Arthropoda > Malacostraca > Decapoda > Nephropidae > Homarus > Homarus americanus. The sequence goes on along the minus strand of NW_024739631.1, from coordinate 1,540 downwards.
TATGATGATCTAACCCCTTGAGAAGCCTACCTGTATGATGATTTAACCCTTTGAGAAGCTTACCTGTATGATGATTTAACCGCTTGAGAAGCCTACATGTCTGATAATTTAACCCCTTCAAAAGCCTACCTGTATGATGATTTAACCCCTTGAGAAGCTTACCTGTATGGTGATTTAACCCCATGAGAAGCCTACCTGTATGATGATTTAACCCCTTGAGAAGCCTACCTGTATGATGATTTAACCCCTTGAGAAGCCTACCTGTATGATGATTGAACCCCTTGAGAAGCTTACCTGTATGATGATTTATCCCCTTGAGAAACCTGCGTGTATGATGATTTATCCCCCTGAAAAGCTTACCTGTATGACGATTTAACCCCTTGAGAAGCCTACCTGTATGATGATTTAACTCCTTGAGAAGCCTACCTGTATGATAATTTAACTCCTTGAGAAGCTTACCTGTATGATGATCTAACCCCTTGAGAAGCTTTCCTGTATGATGATTTAACCCCTTGAGAATCCTACCTGTATGATGATTTAACCCCTTGAGAAGCTTACCCGTATGATGATTTAACCCCTTGAGAAGCTTACCTGTATGATGATTTAACCCCTTGAGAAGCCTACCTGTATGATGATTTAACCCCTTGAGAACCCTACCTGTATGATGATTTATCCCCTTGAGAAACCTACCTGTATGATGATTGAACCCCTTGAGAAGCTTACCTGTATGATGATTTAACCCCTTGAGAAGCCTCCCTGTATGATGATTTAACCTTTTGAGAAGCCTACGTGTATGATGATTTAAGCCCCTGAAAAGCTTACCTGCATGATGATTTAACCCCTTGAGAAGTCTACCTGTATGATGATTTAACCCCTTGAGAAGCCTACCTGTATGATGATTTAACCCCTTGAGAAGCATACCTGTATGATAATTTAACCCCTTGAGAAACTTACCTGTATGATGATTGAACCCCTTGAGAAGCTTACCTGTATGATGATTTAACCCCTTGAGAAGCCTACCTGTATGATGATTTAAGCCTTTGAGAAGCCTACGTGTATGATGATTTAAGCCCCTGAAAAGCTTACCTGTATGATGATTTAACCCCTTGAGAAGCTTGCCTGTATGATGATTTAACCCCTTAAGAAGCTTATCTGTATGATGAATTACGCCCTTGAAAAACCTACTTGGATGATGATTTAACCCTTTGAGAAGCTTACCTGTATGATGATCTAACCCCTTGAGAATCCTACCTGTATGATGATTTAACCCCCTGAGAAGCTTATCTGTATGATGAATTAAGCCCTTGAAAAACCTACTAGGATGATGGTTAACTTGTAGAGAAGCTTACCTGTATGATGATTTAACCCCATGAGAAGCCTACCTGTATGATGATTTAACCCCTTGAGAAGCTTACCTGTATGATGATTTAAAACCCTTGAGAAGCTAACGTGTATGATGATTTAACCCCTTGAGAAGTTTACCTGTATGATGTTTTAACCCCTTGAGACGCCTACCTTTATGATGATTTAACCCCTTGAG
>NW_024739630.1:0-15790 GCF_018991925.1 Homarus americanus | reverse complement strand
TTATCATAGAAACAAGTGTATCATAAAAATGGGAAATATCTGCCAGAAGGTTGGTTATCTGCTTCCCCGAAAAGTGAATGGGTACCTAATTTTCGGGAAAGTAGATTATCGACTTTTGGGAAAGTAGATTTTCGTATTTTCGGGGAAATATTACTAATTTTGGAAGTAGATTATCGCAAAACGGGAAATTTGTATCATAAAAATGGGAAATATCTACTTTCCAGGAAAGTTGGTTGAATAACAAATTTGCCGAAAATAGATATCATAAACAGGAAATTTGTATCGCAAAAAATGGAAATATCTGCACTTTCCGCGAAGTTTCTTAGATAATAACTTTCCCGAAATAGATTATCATACAAAACAGGAAATTTGTGGCATCATAAAAATGGGAAATATCTACTTTCGCGAAAGTTTCTTAGATAACCAACTTTCCGAAATAATTATCATGAAAACAGAATTTAGTATCATAAAATGGGAATATCGACTTTCCGCAGCGAAAGTTGGTTAGATAACCAACTTTCCCGAAAATAGTTTATCTATGGAAAACAGGAAATTTGTATCATAAAAATGGGAAATATCTACTTTCGCAAAAGTTTCTTAGATAACCAACTTTCCCGAAAATAGTTATCATAGAAAACAGAAATTTGTATCATAAAATAGAATATCGACTTTCCGGGAAGGTTGGTTGAATAACCAACTTTCCCGATAATAGATTATCATAGAAAACGGGAAATTTGTATCATAAAAAATGGGAAATATCGACTTTCCGGGAAAGTTGGTTATCTACTTCTCCGAAAAGTAGATAGATTTTCTAATTTTCGGGAAAGTAGATTATCGACTTTTTGGGAAAGTAGATTTTCGTATTTTCGGGGAAATATTACCTAATTTTGGGAAGTAGATTATCATAGAAAACGGGAAATTTGTATCATAAAAAATGGGAAATATCGACTTTCCGCGAAAGTTTCTTAGATAACCAAATTTGCCGAAAATAGATTATCATAGATAACGGGAAATTTGTATCATAAAAGATGGGAAATATCTACTTTCCGCGAAAGTTTCTTAGATAACCAACTTTCCCGAAAAAAGATTTGTATCATAAAAAATGGGAAATATCTACTTTCCGGGAAAGTTGGTTAGATAATCCAAATTTGCCGAAAATAGATTATCATAGAAAACGGGAAATTTGTATCATAAAAAATGGGAAATATCTACTTTCCGCGAAAGTTTCTTAGATAACCAACTTTCCCTAAAAAAGATTATCATAGAAAACGGGAAGTTTGTATCATAAAAAATGGGAAATATCGACTTTTCGGGAAAGTTGGTTAGATAACCAAATTTGCCGAAAATAGATTATCATAGAAAACGGGAAATTTGTATCATAAAAAATGGGAAATATCTACTTTCCGCGAAAGTTTCTTAGATAACCAACTTTCCCGAAAATAGATTATCATAGAAAACGGGAAATTTGTATCATAAAAAATGGGAAATATCGACTTTCCGGGAAATTTGGTTAGATAACCAACTTTCCCGAAAATAGATTATCATAGAAAACGAGAAATTTGTATCATAAAAAATTGGAAATATCTACTTTCCGGGAAAGTTGGTTATCTACTTCCCCGAAAAGTAGATAGATTTTCTAATTTTCAGGAAAGTAGATTATCGACTTTTTGGGAAAGTAGATTTTCGTATTTTCGGGGAAATATTGCCTAATTTTGGGAAGTAGATTATCATAGAAAACGGGAAATTTGTATCATAAAAAATGGGAAATATCTACTTTCCGGGAAAGTTGGTTAGATAACCAAATTTACCGAAAATAGATTATCATAGAAAACGGGAAATTTGTATCAAAAAAAATGGGAAATATCTACTTTCCGCGAAAGTTTCTTAGATAACCAAATTTGCCGAAAATAGATTATCATAGAAAACGGGAAATTTGTATCATAAAAAATGGGAAATATCAACTTTCCGGGAAAGTTTCTTAGATAACCAATTTTCCCGAAAATAGATTATCATAGAAAACGGGAAATTTGTATCATAAAAAATGGGAAATATCTACTTTCCGGGAAAGTTTCTTAGATAACCAACTTTCCCGAAAATAGATTATCATAGAAAACGGGAAATTTGTATCATAAAAAATGGGAAATATCTGCGCGAAAGTTTCTTAGATAACCAACTTTCGCGAAAAATAGTTATCATAGAAACAGGAAATTGTATCATAAAATAGGAAGTATCGACTTTCCGGGAAAGTTGGTTAGATAACCAAATTTGCGAAATATAGATTATCACGCAGAAACGAAAATTTGTATCATAAAAATGGGAAATATCTGCCCTACCGGGAAAGAGTTGGTTTATCTACTTCCCCGAAAGAAATTAAGATCGTTCTCAATTTTCAGAGAAAGTGAATTATCGACTTTTTTGGAGAAAGTAGATTTTCGTATTTCGGGGGAAATATTACTAATTTTGGGAAGTAGATTATCATAGAAACGGGAAATTTGTATCAAAAAAAAATGAAATATATTACTTGGAAGTTGGTTAGATAACCAAATTTACCGAAAATGAATTATCATAGAAAACAGGAAATTTGTATCATAAAAAATGAAATATCTACTTTCCACGAAAGTTTCTTGAATAATAACTTTCCCATAAATAGATTTTTCATAGAAACGAAATTTGTATCATAAAAATAGAATATCGACTTTTTCCGGGAAGTTGGTTATCTACTTCCCGAAAAGTAAATAGATTTTTCTAATAATTTTCACGGGAAGTAGATTACTCATTTGGGAGAGAAGTGAATTTTCGCATTTTCGAGGAAAATATTACCTAATTTTTGGAAGTAGATTATCATAGAAAACGGGAAATTTGTGTCGCAAAATGGGAATATCTACTTTCCGGGAAAGAGTTGGTTAGATAACCAAATTTGCCGAAATAGATATCTTGAAAAACAGGAAATTTGTATCATAAAAATGGAAATATCTACTTTCCATGAAAGTTTCTTAGATAATAACCGAAAATAGATTTCGCAAAACAGAATTGTATCATAAAATGGGAAATATCTACTTTCCGGGAAAGTTGGTTATCTCTTCTAGTAGATAAATTTTCAATTACTAAAATGAATTATCGACTTTTTGGGAAAGTAGATTTTTCGTATTTTCGAAATGTTACCTAATTTTGGGAAATGAATTATCATAGAAAACGGGAAATTTGTATCGCAAAATGGGAAATATCTACTTTCCACGAAAGTTTCTTAGATAATAACTTTCCCGCAAATAAGATTTTCATAAACGGAAATTTGTATCATAAAAAATGGAAATATCGACTTTCCAGGAAAGTTGGTTAGATAACTCTTTCGAAAAATAGGTATCATAGAAAACGAAATTTGTATCATAAAAAATGGAAATATCTGCCTACTTTCCGGGAAAGTTGGTTATCTACTTCCCCGAAAAAAGTAAATAGATTCTAATTTTCGGGAAAATAGATTATCGACTTTTTGGGAAAAGTAGATTTTTCGTATTTTCGGGGAAATATTACCTAATTTTTGAAGTAGATTATCATAGAAACGGAAATTTGTGTCATAAAAATAGAATGTACTTTCCAGGAAAGTTGGTTAAGATAACCAAATAATTTGTATCATAAAAATGGGAAATATCTACTTTCCGCGAATTTCTTAGATAACCAACTTTCCCGAAAATAGATTATCATGGAAAACAGAAATTTGTATCATAAAAAATGAAATATCTACTTTCCGGGAAGTTGGTTATCTACTTGAAAAGTTGTTAGATTTTCAATTTTCAGGAAATGGATTATCGTTTTTGGGGTGTTTTGTTTTTGGGGTTTTTTTTGGGGTGTTATCGCAAGAAACAGGAAATTTGTATCATAAAATGGGAAATATCTACTTTCGCGAAAGTTTCTTAGATAACCAACACCGAAAATAGATTATCATAGAAAACAGGAAATTTGTATCATAAAAAATGGGAAATATCTACTTTCGCGAAAGTTGGTTAGATAACAACTTTCCGAAAATAGTTATCATAGAAATACAGGAAATTTGTATCATAAAAATGGAAATATCTACTTTCAGGAAAGTTTGTTGGATAACCAAATTTGCCGAAATAGATTATCATAGAAAAGAGAATTTGTATCGTAAATGGGAAATATCTACTTTCCGCGAAAGTTTATTAGATAATAACTTTCGAAAATGGATTATCATAGAAACGAAATTTGTATCATAAAATGGGAAATATCTGTCCAGAAGTTGGTTAGATAATAGAATTGGCGAAAATAGATATCATAAACGGAAATTTGTATCATAAAAATGGGAAATATCTACTTTCCGCGAAGTTTGTTGGATAAACAACTTTCGAAAATAGATTATCATAGAAACAGGAAATTTTTATCATAAAATGGAAATATCTGCTTTCCGGGGAAGTTTTTTAGATGACAAATTTCGAAAATAGATTATCATAGAAAACGGGAAATTTGTATCATAAAAATGGGAAATATATACTTTCGGGAAAGTTGGTTTTTTGGTGTGTTTTTTTTTTGGGTGTTTGTTTTTTGGGGTGTTTTTGTTTTGGGAATATTACTAATTTTGGGAAGTAGATTATCATAGAAAACAGGAAATTTGTATCGCAAAAATGGGAAATATCTACTTTCCGGGAAAGTTGGTTTAGATAACTAATTTCGAAATTGATTATCATAAAACAAGAAATTTGTATCATAAAATGGAAATATCTTTGCGAAGTTTGTTAGATAAACAACTTTCGAAAATAGATTATCATAGAAAACGGGAAATTTGTATCATAAAAATGGAATGTTTTTCCAAAGTTGTTAGATATCAACTTTCCGAAAATAGATTATCATAAGCAGAAATTGTATCATAAAAAATGGGAAATATCTACTTTCCGGAAGGTTGGTTAGATAACCAAATTTCCGGAAAATAGATATCATAGAAAAGGAAATTTGTATCATAAAAATGGGAAATATCTACTTTCAGGGAAGTTGTAGTTATCTACTTTCCAAAAGTGTGTTTTTTTTTTGGGGTGTTTGTTTTTGGGGTGTTTTTTTTGGGGGTTTTTTGGGGTAGATTATCATAGAAAACAGGAAATTTATCATAAAATGGGAAATATCTACTTTCAGGGAAAGTTGGTTAGATAACAAATTTGCCGAAAATGGATTATCATAGAAGGAAATTTGTATCATAAAAATGGGGAAATATCTACTTTCGCGAAGTTTGTTTGATAATCCTTTCGAAAATAGATTATCATAAACGGGAAATTTGTATCATAAAAAATGGGAAATATCTGCTTTCCGGGAAAGTTGGTTATATAATTGCCGAAAAGTAGATAGTTTTCATAGTAAAAGGAAATTTGTTATCGATTTAGGAAAAGTGGGTATCTATTCGGGAAATATTAATAATTTTGGAAGTAGATTATCATAGAAACGGGAAATTTGTATCATAAAAAATGGGAAATATCTACTTTCCGGAAAGTTGGTTAGATAACAAATTTGTCGAAAATTATCATAGAAAACAATTGTATCATAAAAAATGGGAAATATCTACTTTCCGCGAAAGTTTGTTAGATAAACAACTTTCGAAAATTAGTTTATCATTTTAAAACGGGAAATTTGTATCATAAATATCTACTTTCCGGGAAAGTTGGTTATATAACCAAATTTGATAGTTTTCATAAAACGGAAATTTGTATCATAAAATTGGGAAATATCTATTTTCCGGAAAGTTTTTAGATAACCAAATTTCGAAGTAGATTATCATAGAAAACAGGAAATTTGTATCATAAAATGAAATCTACTTTCCGGGAAAGTTGGTTAGATAACCAACTTTCCGAAAAATAGATATCATAGAAAGAGAATTTGTATCATAAAAATGGGAAATATCTACTTTCCGGAGAAAGTTGGTTAGATAACAAATTTGCCGAAAATAGATTATCATAGAAAAACAGGAAATTTGTATCATAAAAATGGGAAATATCTACTATTTCCGCGAAAAGTTGGTTAGATAAACAACTTTCCCGAAAATAGATTATCATAAAACAGGAAATTTATCATAAAAATGGAAATATCTACTTTCCAGGAAAGTTGGTTGAATAACCAAATTTGCCGAAATAGATTATCATAGAAAACAGGAAATTTGTATCATAAAAATGGGAATTATCTACTTTCCGCGAAAGTTGGTTAGATAAACAAATTTGCCGAAAATAGATATCATAAGAACAGGAAATTTGTATCATAAAATGGGAAATATCTACTTTCCGCGAAAGTTGGTTAGATAAACAACTTTCCGAAAATAGATTATCATAGAAAACGGGAAATTTGTATCATAAAAATGGGAAATATCTACTTTCCTGGAAGTTGGTTAGATAACCAAATTTGCCGAAAATAGATTATCATAGAAAACGGGAAATTTGTATCATAAAAATGGGAAATATCTACTTTCGCGAAGTTGGTTAGATAACAACGAAAATAGATTATCATAGAAATCAGGAAATTTGTATCATAAAAATGAATATCTACTTTCCGGGAAAGTTGGTTAGATAACCAAATTGCGAAAATAGATATCATAGAAACAGAAATTTGTATCATAAAATGGGAAATATCTACTTTCCGCGAAAGTTGGTTAGATAAACAACTTTCCGAAAATAGATTATCATAAGAAAACGGAAATTTGTATCATAAAAAATGGAAATATCTACTTTCCGGGAAGTTAGTTATCTACTTTCCCGAAAAGTAGATAGATTTTCTACTTTTCGGAAAGTAGATTATCGATTTTTCGGGGAATAGATTTTCGAATTTTGAGAAATATTACCTAATTTTGCAGTAGATTATCATAAAACAGAAATTTGTATCACAAAAAATGGAAATATCTACTTTCGGGAAAGTTGGTTAGATAACAATTTTCGAAAATAGAATATCATAAAGCAAAATTTGTATCATAAAAATGGAAATATATCTACTTTCCGGAGAAAGTTGGTTAAATATAAATTTGCGAAAATAGATATCAAAACAGGAAATTTGTATCATAAAAAATGGGAAATATCTACTTTCCGCGAAAGTTGGTTAGATAAACAACTTTCGAAATAGATTATCATAAACAGGAAATTTGTATCATAAAATGGGAAATATCTACTTTCCGGGAAGTTGGTTGGATACAAATTGCGAAAATATGATATCATAGAAAGCAGGAAATTTGTATCATAAAAATGGAAATATCTACTTTCCGCGAAAGTTGGTTAGATAAACAACTTTCGAAAATAGATATCATAAAATCGGAAATTTGTATCATAAAAATGAAATATCTACCAGAAGTTGGTTAGGTAAGCAAATTGTCGAAAATAGATTATCATAGAAAACAGGAAATTTGTATCATAAAAATGAGAAATAGCTACTTTCGCGAAAGTTGGTTAGATAAACAACTTTCATAGATTATCATAGAAAACGAAATTTGTATCATAAAAATGGGAAATATCTACTTTCCGGGAAAGTTGGTTAGATAACCAAATTTGGCGAAAATAGATTATCATGAAACAGAAATTTATCATAAAAAATGGAAATATCTACTTTCCGCGAAAGTTGGTTAGATACAACTTTCCCGAAAATAGATTATCATAGAAAACAGGAAATTGTATCATAAAAATGGGAAATATCTACTTTCCAGGAAAGTTGGTTAGATAACAAATTTGGCGAAAATAGATTATCATAGAAAACAGGAAATTTGTATCATAAAATGAAATATCTACTTTCCGCGAAAGGTTGGTTAGATAAACAACTTTCGAAAAATAGATATCATAGAAAACAGGAAATTTGTATCATAAATAATAGAAATATCTACTTTCCGGGAAAGTTGGTTAGATAACCAAATTGCCGAAAATAGATATCATAGAAAACAGAAATTTGTATCATAAAAAATGGAAATATCTACTTTCCGCGAGTTGGTTAGATAACAACTTTCCGAAATAGATTATCATAGAAAACAGGAAATTTGTATCATAAAAATGGGAAATATCTACTTTCCAGGAAAGTTGGTTAGATAACCAAATTTGCCGAAAATAATTATCATAAAACAAGGAAATTTGTATCATAAAAATAGAAAATATCTACTTTCCGCGAAAGTTGGTTAGATAAACAACTTTCGAAAATAGATTATCATAGAAAACGGGAAATTTGTATCATAAAAATGGGAAATATCTACTTTCCGGGAAAGTTGGTTAGATAACAAATTTGCCGAAAATAGATATCATGAAAACAGAAATTTGTATCATAAAAAATGGGAAATATCTACTTTTCCGCGAAAGTTGGTTAGATAACAAATTTCCGAAAATAGATTATATCATAAAAACGGAAATTTGTATCATAAAAATGGGAAATATCTACTTTCCGGGAAAGTTAGTTAGATAACCAAATTGCCGAAATAAATTATCATAGAAAACGGAAATTTGTATCATAAAAATGGGAAATATCTACTTTCCGCGAAAGTTGGTTAGATAACAACTTTCGAAAATAGATATCATAGAAAACAGAGGAAATTTGTATCATAAAAATGGGAAATATCTACTTTCCAGAAAGTTGGTTAGATAACCAAATTTGCCGAAAATGATTATCGAAAACGAAATTTGTATCATAAAAATGGGAAATATCTACTTTCCGCGAAAGTTGGTTAGATAAACAACTTTCGAAAATAGATTATCATAGAAAACAGGAAATTTGTATCATAAAAATGGAAATATCTACTTTCCGGGAAGAGTTGGTTAGATAACAAATTTGCCGAAAATGAATTATCACAGAAAACGGGAAATTTGTATCATAAATAATGGGAAATATCTACTTTCCGCGAAAGTTGGTTAGATAAACAACTTTCCGAAAGTTATCATAGAAACAGAAATTTGTATCATAAAAATAGAATATCTACTTTCCGGGAAAGTTGGTTAGATAACCATTGCCGAAAATAGATTATCATAGAAAACGGAAATTTGTATCATAAAAATGAAATATCTACTTTCGCGAAAGTTGGTTAGATAAACCTTTCGAAAATAGATTATCATAGAAACAGGAAATTTGTATCATAAAAATGGGAAATATCTACTTTCCGGGAAAGTTGGTTAGATAACAAATTTGGCGAAAATAGATTATCATAAAACAGGAAATTTGTATCATAAAAATGGGAAATATCTACTTTCCGCGAAAGTTGGTTAGATACACAACCGAAAATAGATTATCATAGAAAACAGGAAATTTGTATCATAAAAATGAAATATCTACTTTCCGGGAAAGTTGGTTAGATAACCAAATTTGTCGAAAATGGATTATCATGAAAACAGGAAATTTGTATCATAAAAATGGGAAATATCTACTTTCCGCGAAAGTTGGTTAGATAAACAACTTCGAAAATAGATTATCATAGAAAACAGGAAATTTATCATAAAAATGGAAATATCTACTTTCCGGAAAGTTGGTTGAATAACCAAATTTGCCGAAAATAGATTATCATAAAAACAGGAAATTTGTATCATAAAATGTGGGAAATATCTACTTTCCGCGAAAGTTGGTTAGATAAACAACTTTCCGAAAATAGATATCATAGAAACAGGAAATTTGTATCATAAAAATGGGAAATATCTACTTTCCAGGAAATTGGTTAGATAACCAAATTTGCCGAAAATAGATTATCATAGAAAACAGGGAAATTTGTATCAGAAAAAATGGGAAATATCTACTTTCGCGAAATTTGGTTAGATAAACAACTTTCAAATAAGATTATCATAGAAAACAGGAAATTTGTATCATAAAAATGGGAAATATCTACTTTCCGGGAAAGTTAGTTATCTACTTTCGAAAAGTGAATGGATTTTCTACTAAGGAAAATTATCGATTTTCGAGAAAGTTTTCGAATTTTGGAAATATTACTAATTTTGCAGTAGATTATCATAGAAAAAATTTGTATCACAAAAATGGGAAATATCTGCAAGAGTTGGTTAGATAACAAATTTCCGAAAATAGATATCATAAAACAGGAAATTTGTATCATAAAAAATGGGAAATATCTACTTTCCGGGAAAGTTGGTTAGATAACAAATTTGCCGAAAATAGATTATCATAGAAACAGGAAATTTGTATCATAAAAAAGTAGAAATATCTACTTTCCGCGAAAGTTGGTTAGATAAACAAATTTCGAAAATAGATTATCATAGAAAACAGGAAATTTGTATCATAAAAATGGAAATATCTACTTTCGGAAAGTTGGTTGAATAATAACAAATTTCCGAAACAGAATTATCAGAAAAACAGGAAATTGTATCATAAAAATGGAAATATCTACTCAGAGAGTTGGTTATCTACTTTCGAAAATAGATTTTCTACTTTCGAGTAGATATCAGATAGATTTAATTTTGAAATACTAATTGCGTAGATTATCATAGAAAACGGAAATTTGTATCATAAAAATGGGAAATATCTACTTTCCGGAAAGTTGGTTAGATAACCAAATTTCAAAATGAAATATCATAGAAAACAGGAAATTTGTATCATAAAAATGGGAATCTACTTTCCGCGAAGGTTGGTTGATAAACAACGAAAATAGATTATCTAGAAAACTGGAAATTTGTATCATAAAAAATGGAAATATCTACTTTCCGGGAAAGTTGGTTATCTCTTTTCGAAAAAGATGTTACTACTTTTTAAGAAATTATCGATTTTCGGGGAATAGATTTTTCGAATTTGGAAATACCTAATTTTGCTGAAATGAATTATCATAAAGAAAACAGAAATTGTATCATAAAAAATGGGAAATATCACTTTTCGGGAAAGTTATTTAGATAACAAATTTTCCGAAAATAGTATCATAAAACAGGAAATTTGTATCATAAAAATGGGAAATATCTACGGGAAAGTTGGTTAGATAACAAATTTGCCGAAAATAGATTATCATAGAAACAGGAAATTTGTATCATAAAAATTGAAATATCTACTTTCCGGAAAGTTGGTTAGATAAACAACTTTCCCGAAAATGAATTATCATAGAAAACGAAATTGTATCATAAAAATGGGGAAATATCTACTTTCCGGGAAATTTGGTTAAATAACAAATTTGAAAATTATCATAGAAAAACAGGAAATTTGTATCATAAAAATGGAAATATCTACTTTCGGCGAAAGTTGGTTGAATAAACAACTTTCCAGATTATCATAGAAACAGAAATTTATTATCATAAAAATGGGAAATATCTACTTTCCGGGAAGATGGTTGAATAGTGGTTCTAGTTTTCAGAAGAAGTTTGTATTTAATAGATTTTTATTTTTGGAAATATACAATTTGCAGGAAATGGATATCATAAAAACAGGAAATTTGTATCAAAAATGAGAAATCTCCCTCCGGGAAGAAGTTGATTTGAATGTAAATTTTCGAAAATAGATTATCATAGAAAACGGGAAATTTGTATCATAAAAATGAAATATCTACTTTCCGGGAGGAAGAAGTTGGTTAGATAACAGAATTTGCCGAAAATAGATTATCATAGAAAACAGGAAATTTGTATCATAAAAATGGGAAATATCTACTTTCCGCGAAAGTTGGTTAGATAAACAACTTTCGAAATGAATTATCATAAGCAGAAATTGTATTATGAAAAATGGAAATATCACTTTCCGGGAAAGTTGGTTAGATAACCAAATTGCGAAATAGATATCATAGAAAGACAGGAAATTTGTATCATAAAAATGAAATATCTACTTTCGCGAAAGTTGGTTAGATAACAACTTTCCGAAATAGATTATCATAGAAAACAGGAAATTTGTATCTTAAAAATGGGAAATATCTACCGGGAAAGTTGGTTATCTGCCGAAGTGGAAGATTTTCTTTTCAGGAAAGTAGGTTATCGATTTTTCAGGGAATAGATTTTCCGAATTTTGTGAAATATTACCTAATTTTGCGATGTAGATTATCATGGAAAACAGGAATTTGTATCACAAAATAAAGATATACTTTCCGGGAAGGTTGGTTAGATAACCAAATTTTCCGAAAATTGATTATCATAGAAACAGAGGTGTATTATAAAAATGGAAATATCTACTTTCCGGGAAAGTTGGTTTGAGCCTTCAAAATATGAAAAATGGGCTATCATAAGCAGGAAATTTGTATCATAAAATGAAATATCTGCTTTCACGAGGTTGGTTAGATAAACAACTTTCGAAAATGAATTATCATAGAAAGCAGGAAATTTGTAATCATAAAAATTGTAGAATGTACTTTCCAGGAAAGTTGGTTATCTACTTTCGAAAAATCAGATAATTCTACTTTTTGAAGAGTAGATTATCGATTTTCGAGAATAGATTTTTCGAATTTTGGAAATATTACCTAATTTTTGAAGTGGATTATCATAGAAACAGAAATTTGTATCACAAAATAGAATATCTACTTTCGGGAAGTTGGTTGAATAACCAAATTTTCCGAAAATAGATATCATAGAAATCAGAAATTTGTATCTTTAAAAATGAAATATCCACTTCCGGGAAGATTGGTTGGTAACAATTTGCGAAAATAGATATCATAGAAAACGGAAATTTGTATCGCGTGTGGAAATATCTACTCCGTGAAGTTGGTTAGATAATCAACTTTCGAAATAGATTATCATAGAAACAGAAATTTATCTGCAAAAATGGAAATATCTATTTGAAATTTGGTTGGATAACTGAATTGAAAATAGATATCATAAACGTTGTATCATAAAAAAATGGGAAATATCTACTTTCGGCGAAGTTGGTTAGATAAACAACTTTCGAAAATAGATTATCATAGAAAACAGGAAATTTGTATCATAAAAATGGAAATATCTACTTTCCGGGAAGATGGTTATCTACTTTCCGAAATAGATGGATTTTCTACTTTTTGGGGAAAGTAGAATTATCAATTTTTCAGAATAGATTTTTCAATTTTGGAAATATTACTTATTTTGGAAGTAGATTATCATAGAAAGCGGGAAATTTGTATCAAAATGGTAAATATCTACTTTCGGAAAGTTGGTTGAATAACCAAATTTTCCGTGAATAGATATCATAGAAACGGGAAATTTGTATCGTAAAATGAAATATCTGCTTTCCGGAAAGTTGGTTAGATAACCAAATTTGCCGAAAATAGATTATCATGAAAACAGGAGGTATATAAAAAATGAAATATCTCTTTCCTCGAAAGTTGGTTAGATAAACAACTTTCCCGAAAATAGATTTATCGTAGAAACGGAAATTTGTATCATAAAAATGGAAATATCTACTTTCCGGGAAAGTTGGTTTGATAACAAATTTGCAAAATAGATTATCATAGAAACAGGAAATTTGTATCGTAACAAAAATGGGAAATATCTACTTTCGCGAAAGTTGGTTAGATAAACAACTTTCCCGAAAATGGATTATCATAGAAAACAAATTTGTATCATAAAAAATGGGAAATATCTACTTTCCGGGAGGTTGGTTATCTACTTTCCCGAAAAGTAGATATTTTCCTTTTGGAAAGTGAATTATCATTTTTCGGGAATGGGTTATTTCGAATTTTGAAATATTACTAATTTTGCGATGTGATTATCATAAAAACAGAGGAAATTTGTATCACAAAAATAGAAATATCTATTTCAGGGAAGTTGGTTAGATATAAATTTTTCCGAAAATAGATATCATAGAAAACAGAAATTTGTATCATAAAAATGGGAAATATCTACTTTCCGGGAAAGTTGGTTAGATATACAAATTGCCGAAAATAGATTATCATAAGAACAGGAATTTGTATCATAAAAAATAGAATATCTACTTTGCGAAAGTTGGTTAGATAAACAAATTTCCCCGAAAATAGATTATCATGAAAACGAAATTGTATCATAAAAAATGGGAAATATCTACTTTCCGGGAAGAGTTGGTTGGATAACAATTTGCCGAAAATTGAATTATCTTGAAAAACAGGAAATTTGTATCATAAAAAATGGGAAATATCTGCTGTGAGGTTGGTTAGATAAACAACTTGAAATAGAATTATCATAGAAAACGAAATTTGTATCATAAAAATGGGAAATATCTACTTTCCGGGAAAGATGGTTATCTACTTTCCCGAAATATGAATAGATTTTCTACTTTTCGGGAAAAGTAGATTATCGATTTTCAGAATAGATTTTCGAATTTTAAGAAATATTACTAATTTTGCAGTAAGATTATCATAAACAGGAAATTTGTCAAAAAATGGAAATATCTACTTTCTGGGAAAGTTGGTTAGATATTAAATTTTCTGAAAATAGATATCATAGAAACGAAATTTGTATCTAAAATGGAAATATCTACTTTCCGGGAAAGTTGGTTGGATAATTGCCGAAATTGATTATCATAGAAAACTTGAAATTTGTATCATAAAAATGGGAAATATCTGCTTTCGGGAAAGTTGGTTAGATAGCAAGTTTTGAAAATAGTTCTAGAAAACGGGAAATTTGTATCATAAAAAATGGGAAATATCTACTTTTCCGGAGGTTGGTTGGATAAACAAATTTCCGAAATAGATTATCATGAAAACGGAAATTTTTATCATAAAAATGGAAATATCTACTTTCGGAAGTTGGTTAGATAAACAAATTGCGAAATAGATATCATGAAAGCAGGAAATTTGTATCATAAAAATGGAAATATCTCTTTTCGGGGAAAGTTGGTTATATACTTTGCGAAAATAGATATTTGGGGATTTTTGTTTTTTGGGAAAGTGGGATTATCTATTTTCGAGATAGTTATTTAGATATTACTTTTTAAAATAGTTATCATAGAAAGGAATTTGTATCAAAAAATGGGGAAATATCTACTTTCAGGAAAGTTGGTTAGATAATAAATTTTCGAAATAGATATCATAGAAAACGGAAATTTGTATCATAAAAATGGGAATATCTACTTTCGGGAAGTTGGTTAGATAAACAAATTTGCCGGAATGTCATTAAAAAGGAAATTTGTATCATAAAAATAGGAAATATCTACTTTTCCGGAAAGTTGGTTATTGTTTGTGTGTTTTTTTTTGGGTGTTTGTTTTGTTTTGTTTTGATTATTTCTTTTTAGAAGTAGATTATCATAGAAAACGAAATTTGTATCATAAAATGGGGAAATATCTGCTTTCGGGAGTTGGTTTATATAACTTTTCCGAAAATATATCTTAAAAACAGTTTGTTATCATATAAAATGGAAATATCTACTTTCGGGAAAGTTGGTTAGATAAATATTTTCGAAAATAGTTATCATAAGAAAATGTTGTATCATAAAATGGGAAATATACTTTCGGGATGATTGGTTATTTTTGAAGTAGATGTTTTCAACTTTTCGGAAAGTAGATTATCGTTTTCATAATAGATTTTCGAATTTTGGAAATATTCTAATTTTACTGAAATAAGATTATCATAGAAACTGGAAATTTATCTAAAATGGAAATATCTACTTTCCGGGAAAGTTGGTTGGATAACCAAATTTTCCGAAATAGTTATCATAAGCAGGAAATTGTATCATAAAAATGGGAAATATCTACTTTCGGGAAAGGTTGGTTAGATAAATAATTTGCAGAAAATGATATCATAGAAACGGAAATTTGTGGATCTTAAAATGGAAATATCTACTTTTCGCGAGTTGGTTAGAATAACACGAAAATAGGTATCATAAGCAGAAATTTAGCCCACATCATAAAAAAATGGGGAAATATCACTTTCCGGGGAAATTTGGTTAGATAACCAAATTTGCAATAAATATCATAAGCAGAAATTTGTATCATAAAAAATAC
>NW_024739629.1:0-26847 GCF_018991925.1 Homarus americanus | reverse complement strand
ATAAACAAACAATACAATAAACCAAACATGATAAACAAACAACACAATAAACCAAACATGATAAACAAACAACACAATAAAGCAAGCATGATAAACAAACAACACAATAAACCAAACATGATAAACAAACAATACAATCAACCAAACATGATAAACAAACAACACAATAAACCAAACATGATAAACAAACAATACAATAAACCAAACATGTTAAACAAACAATACAGTAAACCAAACATGATAAACAAACAACACAATAAACCAAACATGATGAACAAACACAATAAACCAAACATGATAAACAAACCATCTGATATAAACACCGTCTGATCAACACACCATATAATAAAACGTAATAAGCATCTATTAGAAAAAACAGATCTATGAAAAGTAATCTATATGATGAGGAAAATACTTGTTAGGTAAGACATAGGATAAACAAACGATGTGGGAAACAAACTGTGTGACAGAAGAAATGTATTCAACAATATATAAGAAAAATATTGTCGATTTGTGCCCATACTCACTCGTGACCACAATAACCTTGGGATTTCTTGTTCTAAGTCATGTCCTCTATTTGCGACCTTACGTGTACACCCAGGGATACCGTGGAATTACTGAGTTACTGCTTGGGAAATAATTATGAGGGAAATTTCCTTGCGCAAGACACGAGATGCATGCATGCAGTAAGTTTAATTCTGGAATTCTGAGAATCAGGGGTTCAGTATCTGCCTTACCAATTTTCTTTGTAAATGAAAAATTATTATTATTATTATTATTAATAGTAGTAGTAGTGGTAGTAGTGTGTGGGTGTGGTGAGTGTCCTCCCAGATCTAACGTGTTTGTGGAGGGAACATATTCGGAGTGTGGGAGCGGGAATTTCACAGTGTGTCGGTGAATATCAGATGTCACCCAGAACATTGTCACCGAAGGTTCTTCTCATCCCTTACGGCATTAATCGCAAATATTCCGTGTGTTCACCGGCGATCACCAAGTGAGTTGTGAGTGCTTGGCATCCCGGTACGGCTGATGCAGGTGCCAGTGTGGGATAGGCCTACTTTGGCGGGTGTGGCCTTGCGATTCTCGCACCTTATGGTGAGTGACAGTAACGGTCACTTCAAGTAGTGCCAGCCAAGCACATGAGTATATGTAACTAATCTTACGTCAGTGAAATCATAGAAATAGTGGTTATTTCTGGCAAAGGTATATATAAACAAGTGTTAGGTGTGACACTTCTTGCTCCCAGTGTATCACTCTGATATGTGGATTGTCGCCCTTGGGGGGGGGGCCTACACGCCCACGCGCGCACATATGCCCCTACTACACGGACACAGCAGTCCAGAATGTCCCCTCTCCGCCCTTTCCTCATAAGAACTAGTTTCTTCCTCTGCATGGGGCCAAAGCAGATGTCGGAAGCGGACGTAACTGTCGCCCGAAGTGCGGAACACTCTGCCGAGTACCAGACATTGTTGCATTTGTGCTAGCCAGAACCGAAATTGCACTAGTTATGATTGCGCGAACATGTGTGGTTTGCAGAAAGGGAAACAATTGTCTGAACCCACAAGGCAGGGAGCCGACACAGTAAGCCACAGTGGATATCGCAGGGACCCAACCACCCGATGATATCCGAAATGATAGCAGTGAGTCTACTCAACCTGAAAAGAAGTACCAATAAACGCTGCTCCAACAGTAGCAGAAGTCCACGAGGTGAATGGCAGACAGCCACCACACTGGAATGGAATGTCGATGGAAAATACGGACATATGGGTTAAAGAAACTTACTCAAAAATTGTCAGGTGTTCGCCAACTAACCTGTTTGAACCACCCAAGTGTGCGGCCACCAAAGAAATGAGTTTGGAGATGACTCGCCTCATAACCGAGTACATTTTTTTTTTTTTTTTAGGTTAAGGTGAGGAATGGAAGGAAGGCATGCTGGGGCTCAAGACATGAGGGATAGGGAAGTCACAACAGATAGTCGTGGGGGGGGGGGAGGTTGGAAAAGAAGTTTAATGAGTTAAACAGAGGGGGACGACACCCCTTGTTTGTTGGCTAACTAAGCTAACCTAGGATTTAGGATGAGGTTGCACAATGGTTATTTTAGTAGACAATGACTAGATTGATTTTACAATTACAAGTTTATTAAAATCTTATACTGTATTACGTTATAGACTCACTAGATTGTGACTTGTTAAATGTGAATATATATCATAGATGGGTCGCGGGTTGGGTTGTTGTAGTGCGGGCAGACTCCGGGGCCACGAGGAGTGGGGTCGCCCCTCGTTGATGTCTTCCCCGCGTAGGTGGTCTGGGCTGTGAGGGTCGTCCAGGAGCTTGTCCCAAACCTTCTTCCCTAGGCGATGGAACCTGACGTTGAGGACCTCGTTTTTATTTCTTAGGTGGATGGCTTCCACTGTCTCCTGGTAGGGTGGCCCTTGGCAACTGGCTAATCTCAAACACTTGTTTTGGAAGCTCTGTAGTTGTTGTAGTCTAGTCTTCCCGAATGTGACGAGTGGTATAGATGGGTACTCCAACACAGGCCTCACCAGCGCCTTGTACAGGTGAACTTGTATCTTCTCAGGCATCAATTTAAAACGTTTTAATTTGGCTGCGGCGACTTTGGCTTTATTTAGTCTGTCCTTCACGTGGGGAATGATGCCCGTCCGAGAGATGATGAGGCCGAGCAACCTGCCTTGTTTAGAGTACTCAATCTCTTGGTCGTCGATCATCAATGGCACCGGCTTGAATTTGGCTATGGGTATGACCTCGAATTTCGTTTTGTTTGTTTTCATTTTCCATTTATTTTCATACTCTAAGATACCGTCTATTGCCCGAGCAGTGAGTCGAGCCATCCTTGCTGTGGACCTTCCTAGGCAGGTGAGGATCTGTGTTACATCGTCGGCATACATGACGTACTCGCTGTCGACGATTGGGGGTGGCAGGTCAGCCGTGTAGAGCGTGTAAAGGGTTGGAGAGAAACAGGAGCCCTGAGGCACGCCGCTCGATAGTGAGAATTCTTCTCCAAAATGTTCTTGCATCTTGATTTTGGCTCTGCGGTCCGTAATGAAGTTGCACAGCAGGCGCGTCAGATTTTCGGGTAGCCCCAGTTGTATAATCTTATACTGCAGCCCCGCATGCCAAACTTTGTCAAACGCCTTGCTGACGTCCCTCAGTACTATGTTGCACTGCAGGCAGCCAGTCATGGCATTGGCGATCTGCTCGTAAGCTTGTGCTATGGCGGTGGATGTGCCTCGGTATTGGAGGAAGCCGAACTGGCGGGGATTATGCACGTCTTCGTCCTCCAGATACATCCGTAACCGCTTGTTTACTATTTTTTCGAAGATTTTGGCAGTTACCTCTAGCAGCGATAATGGTCGAAAGTTTTCGACTTTGTTTGAAGGCTTCCCTGCTTTTGGTATGAGGCGAATAACAGCGATTTTGAACATCTTAGAGAAGTATCCAGAGGCGAGGCAGGCGTTGCATATATGAGCAAGCCTCTCTATCATGTTGTCTTGGAGTTGAGCCAGGATCTTCTTGTTAATGTGACTTTGCTCAGGTGATTTGTTTTTAAACCCTTATATGACGGCTGACACATCTGCAGGAACTATGCGCTCCGTCAGGTAGCTTCCATCCACCAGTCTAGTGAAGTCAGTCCGTGGGAGCGGCTGGAGCAGGTGCTGATGGTCCTGCAACTGACATAAAATGTTCTCCTTAAAATACCTGTCGAAACCCTCGTTCTCCTGTTCACTAATGGTAAAGATCTTCCGTAAATATCGCCGATGTATTTGTTCTTGGTTTTACTCCTCGAATATTTTCACGTTGTTTTGGTCGAGCAGGTAAGGGACCGTGCTAGAGGTGGACCCCATCAGTAGCTTGATCCCTTTCCAGAATGCAGCAGAATCGCGGTAATTGTTGGCTGCCTCCCACACCAAGGCAGCCCACTTTTGTTCATGTAGACGTTTGCTCTCGTGCTGAATGCCCGTCTGTAGCTCTCGGTACCGGTCTCTCAGCTCTTGCGTCCACCCGCGGACACTGGCTAACTGTCTCACGTGAGCGTACTGGACACTGAGCTGCCTCAGCTGGTGACTAGTGTAAGGATGGGGGAATGGTCCTGTGAGTGGTGGTCGGGATGTTGTTGTCCATATCCGTCTTCACATCCATGTACCATTGTTCGACCACGTCGTCGATGTCATTGGGGCTGGCTTCTTCCAGGTTTCTCCCCTGCTTGAGACTGAGAGACTCCTTGAAGGAGTACCAGTCTGCCCGTTTGAGGTTTGACCTGATGTTGGCGGGATCATAATGGGATTGGATGAGAGCGTCACGACGACTGGCAGGTGATCGCTGGTACTGATGGGTCCGGCGGTAACGTGCCTGTTCAGGACGGCCTCGTTGTTAGAGAGGAATGTGTCGGGTGTTGTGGCGCTGTCACGTCCGATCAATGTCGGGAAATCTGGCCCGAGGTGTTGCAGTTTTCCCCTTCTGATGTTGTCATACAGCGACACCGACGTTGTTTTCATTGCCGTGTCCGAGTATGGCGTGGCGCGCATTTAAGTCCCCTATGATGTAGGTTGGTTTTCTGTGGCGTAGCAACTGGTTGAGGTCTTGTTCAGGTAAGTAAGGACGTCTGGGAGGTAGGTACAATGTGCATATGATAACAGGTCCCCTAGTTGTCTCCACCTGCACTCCCAGAACTGAATCCTCAAAGTCTGGCAACACTCTGTGACTCAGTCGTGACCTGATGGCCACAGAGACACCATCGTATACAGTGTAGCAAATTGGTAGTATAAGTTAGACAGTTCGTTACGTCTATTAAGGGACCAGTGTAGGACATTATGCTGGACAATTTTCATCCTGCTAACGACTGCCATTTCGGAGACTGTAGCTTGGAGCGTCGCTTGAAGTGTTTGCTCGGCTTCTGCCATTTCTAGGGGGACGTAACTTCCTAGCAGAACCTTCGGACATCTGCTTGTCAGTCAATGGCGGGCCCTCGAACTTCTCGTCACCCTTGTACAGGAAGGTGTTCAGGTCCTGGGCCTGCGTCTCGAAGTGATCAACTGACGCTGCAGCTCCAGGGTCTTGTTCCTCTGTGGAGTGAGTCGCCATTATCTGGCTGCAACCATTGACTGTGATTGCAGTCCGATGGTCACTGTCGTCGCTGGGAGTACATGTATTGGGGGTCACGGACATTTACGGTGTCGTTGGAGCTGTGATCCCAGGGGGACTGACTGGCCACGTCGGGGCTACGGTTATACCGACTTTTGCCTAAGTCAAGGAGGTCATGGTCTATTTCTGGCGTGGGTTGAAGGCGTCGATAAGTCGTTGAGTGGGTTACTGCCTTAAGGATTTCTTTTGAAGGGACTTTGTTGCTTATTTCAACAGGTGCAATGTTGTTCCTGGTTAGTGTCTCGTTGAGGTGTTTCGAGAATGAACCTGGATGAACCATGTTCATGTGATGGGCATGCAGGTAAGACAAGTATATAGTGGTGGCTTTGGACTCGTCCAGCTGTGGAGAGGAGACGCTCCTGATGCTCTCGGCCACTGCGTCCCTCATGGCGCCCAGTGACTCAGTAACAGCCTGTTTTATTGAGTCCTTGATGGTTATTATCTCTGATAGCAGGACTTCCATGGTCTCGCTGACATTGTTGAGCTTTTGGGAGTCTGCTTGAGTTTCTTTCAGAGCGTCTTTAAGGGTTTGGCTGTAAGCCATGATCGTCGACTGTGTGGTCCTTTCTATGGTGTTAGAGATTTCCCTGGTTTCTTTTTGTTTGGTTATTTCGGTCAGTTTCTTCTCTGTTTCTTGAAGTACCTGTTTCCTGACCAGGCAGGTGGCAGAGAAGGTCCTGTGGCCACCCTTGCAGACGACACACTTTTTATGGTGCTACGGCAGTCTTTGTAGAAGTGCTGATCAGATGAACACTCAGAGCATATGACCCCTTGCATGGGGCAGTTCTTGGTCATGTGGTCATTGTATTTATAGCACTTCATACACTGTTGGATGGGCGTATACTTTTCATATTCTATTTGGTGTGATGAGATGGAAGTGCCATATACATAGAGCCCCTTCTCCTTCATTATTTTTACATCCGTTGTGTCTGCAAAGCGAACCTTGATTATATTATGGGCATACATAGGATACACCTCCACAACCTTGACATTGCTTTGCTTTTCTATTTCATCTCTTATTTCTTCTGCGTTATTTTCCACTACATCTTTGTCTAACTTCTTACATACAAGGGTGAGCTTGGCGCCGTATTCCCGTGGGACAATGACCTCGTAACCGTTAGTTTTCATTTTGTCCATGGCTCTAGACTTAAGTAGTTTATCAGCATCTTCATCTGTTTCTGTGAGGATGTTGTAACCATCTCTCAGTTCCACACGTCTATTTATTCTCACCCTTAGGTCACTCAATAGCTTTTTTAGCCCTATCCGAGACCCCTGGGTCGGGGTTCCGGAGATCTTCACTCTCACTTTGGCCATGGTCAGTAACATACATGAAAATCCTACCTAATCTGTCCACCTCAGCTAAACCCCATGGATGCCGCTCCTTCTGTCCGCTTGCTGGGCGAGTAAAGACCGGTCTAGGGGTAGGGTGAACAGACAATCCCCTGACGGGGGCCTAGCCAAGCCCTAACACCTAACAGTGACAGGTTATGAAGTACTGCCGAATCCCTAACAGAAAATTTTGCCACCCTTACTGTCTCGACTCAGCAGCCCTCTGAGGGGCCCCCCTTGTGGCTCTGCCGCGTGTTACCAAACAGCAGGGACTCTAGGCGAAAGGATAGGATAGGGAAGAAGCGCAGTGTACAAGAATAATAATATCCGTGTACAGCTACAAGATAAAGCAGTCAGAGCGAACCCAACGTGAAAAACAAGGCAGACAGTCGTAACGATCAGCAATTTGAACTGAGCAGGGAGAGACGCGTAGCACGTCCGCTCGCTATGAAGGTTGGGTGCGCTCTGACCTAGTACACTCAGGACTGCCTCCTTGCCTCTTTAGCTCTTCAAATACTAGCAATAATACCCCATCTATTCTGTCAGATGACACACACATGGACTAAGTACAAAGAAAATGCGGTAGCAATGAAGGGAAGATTGACAATGTGGCAGAATGGGGCTCTTGATAATCTCCTATGTGAAGCAAGAACACTGCAGGAGAAACTAAAATTTATAGGAGACGGAAACAAATCACCGATGATGTTACAAGAAAGTTTAGAAACAAAATGCGCATGGGAAAAGTGTCTTTGGCCTCTCACAGAGGAATCCTCCGGTGGTGTTCTGCCAATAAACAGAGAGACATTAAACCAACTGATGGAAAAATAACCCCCTGCAAGTGAAGAGGAAGGCATCAGGTTCCAGGGTGACTACTGTATAACCCATCAAATGCTGTCCTGTTCGAAAAAATAACAGGAGGGATGGTGTGGAAAAAAGCACTGAAAACTCAGGGAGGAGCCGGCCCTTCAGGCCTGGTTGCAAACGGTTGGGAGTCATCCTCAGCATTAACAAGTTTGGCCCTGTAGCAAGTGATCTCTGCACTGCCATTGCCGCCCTTGCAAGAAAGCTATCAACCTCGTGCTGCAACCACCTCCATGCTCTGACGGCCTGCCGCCTCATTCCCCTAGATAAGAATCCAGGATGTAGACCTATAAGGGTGGGGGAAGTGCTGAGGCGGATCATCGGAAAATGCATAATGGAAGTTGTAAAGGATGATGTCAGGGCAGCGGCAGGGAACCTGCATGTATGTGTTGACCACCAGGCAGGAGGGTGGGGGGTAGGGGGGGAGCAGCCATTCACTCCATGAGAAAGGTATTTGAGCAGAGTGATTGTGAGGCAGTACTTCTGGTCGACGCTTTCAACGCATTCAACATAATCAACCACAAGGCCACACTACACAACATCAAGATCAAGTGTCCAAGCTTTGAAATGTATTTTGAAAACACCTATAGGAACCCATCAGACCTCTATATAACAAGCTTCAGGGCTCTAAGAGGAGATACCATCATACACTCAACTGAGGTAACAACGCAGGGAGACCCTGTTGCCATGGCAATGTATGCAATAGGCCTATCCGTGCTCCACCACACAATAAATTTTGAAACAACTAAGGTCAACCAAGTGGCCTATGCTGACGACCTTACAGGAAAAGTTGAGGACATCAAAAAGTGGTGGGACCTGGTAACTTCACGTAGTCCACAAATAGGGTACCACCCAAATGCCAGCAAGTCCTTCCTCATTGTGAAGCCAGAACACTATGAAAAGGCAGTGGAGGTGTTCAGCGGAAGTGAGGTCAAAATAACAAAGGCGGGTCAAAGACATCTAGGTGCGGTAATCGACACGAAGGACTTCAAGACCGATTACGTAACGGGAAAGGTAAATGAGTGGGTGAATAAAATCAAAGCTCTGTCTGATATTGCTAAAACAGAGCCACATGCAGTTTTTGCGGCATTCACCCATGGAATCAAGCATCCCTGGAATTACCTGATGTGCACTATCCCTGATATTGGTCCCCTCCTCTACCCTCCGGAAGAAGCCATCAGCGTCAATTTTATTCCAAAATTAGTGAAACACCTTCACTTAACCTCAGCAGAAAGGTCAATCCTTGTACTACCACCGAGACTGAGAGGAATGGGATTGATCAATCCAGAGGAGCTTGCTGCCACTGAGCATCAGAACTCAGTCAAAGCCCCCTGGCAGCCCTCACTGAGTACATAATAGCTCAGAATGCAACAAGTGAGGTGGATATCAAGGAATTAATTAAGATTCGACGGTCCATTACGACAGCACACCCAAAGTGATAAACTGCAGCAACTGATGCTGCAAGTACCAGAGAACCTGAAAAACAGTCGCTATAGTGCAGGAGGTGGGCGTCCCGAACTGGCTAACAACGTTACCGATAAGGGCAAGAGGATTCAGTCTTAATAAACAAGAATTTACAGATGCCATTACTCTAAGGTACGGTAGGCTAGTAAAAGCCTTTCCAATGCGTGTGTGGGTGATCCTATGCCATCGACCATGCCATGGTATGCAAGAAAGGGGGCTTCGTTTGCAAGAGATACCACAAAGTAAGTGAGCTCACAGCAAATATGTTGATGGAAATATGTCCTAATGCCAGGGTAGAATCGACCCTCCTTCCATTGGACGGTGAGAATTTCCATTAAAGGACTTCAAATACATCCAACGAAGCCCGTGTGGTCGTCAGTGTTCGAGGATTCTGGATGTGGGAACAGCGAGCCTTCTTTGACATAAGGATTTTCGATCCCCTGGCCGCATTTCACCGTAACCTAGCTATCGATGCTACACACAGGAGGAACGAGAATGAGAATATCAGGGCATATGGGGAGAGAATTCTGAATGTTGATCAGGACAGCTTCACTCCTCTGGTGTTCACAACCTCAGGTGGGATGGGACCAAGTACAAGATGTTTCTATGACAGACTCGCTGATGTGTTATCTGAACGGAAGCAGCAGCCCAGAAATTATATTACAGCCTGGTTGAGATGTCGACTGCCCTTCTCTGCTTAGGTTTGCATTGCTCTGCCTCAGGGGAAAGGGAGCATCGGCCCCAAAGTCGACAACAGTTGCAGTTATTGACTATGAGGCAACAGTCACTGAATGCCTCATAGAATTGGGGCTCAACTAACCCAACACAGCTTGGGTAGTGAAAGGGCGGAAACGATCTACCTGCTCGTTACCGCTGCACACTCGCTCGTTTGCTGATGTGACCAACACTTGGGGGGGTTGGACGGAGGCGAGAACGGCGCTTCTACCTGTGTCGCCGTCAGATCCTACTCAGCCGTGAGTGCAGTCACTACCTCCCCCCC
Organism: Homarus americanus; assembly: GCF_018991925.1. Classification (NCBI taxonomy): domain Eukaryota; kingdom Metazoa; phylum Arthropoda; class Malacostraca; order Decapoda; family Nephropidae; genus Homarus; species Homarus americanus. Next base: position 17,033 of record NW_024739629.1, on the reverse strand, counting down.
CCCTGTTCTCCAAATTCTGGCTGTGATCTCATCATAGGTCCTGGACTCGTCGGCTGTTTTCCCAGACCTTCACAATTAGTCTGTTAATCTCTGGACACCTACCCCAAACCACTACCGCAGCCGCCACGGCTGCCAGCTCCTCTCCACCGTCTGTGCCCCGGTGTTTCGTCTGCTGTATCAAGACATCGGCCACTGCCGTAGGAAATATCTGTTCATTGTTTGATTCTTTTGTTGTTTGATTCCTTTAATTGCTGACTCCCTTTTATTGCCTGATTCTATCAGTTGTTGACTCCCATTAATTGTTTGATTCCATTAATTGTTTGGTTCCATGAATTGTTTAACTCCATTAACTGTTTACTGCATTAATTGTTAGACTCCCGTAATTGTTATTTGATATTTGTTGAGTGGTGTCAGAGTTTTGTTTTATATTTTTCATAGTAAAGAGATGTCAATCTCAAACGGTTGTTTGTTATTCCTCAGAAAACCATGGTCCTTGACTTTCCTTTATTAAGATCCTGATTAGTCTGGTAAGGGATTTCTATCTCTAAGTCCCAGGCCTTTACAGGTAGCTAATTTTGTATTAGGTTATTTAATTTTAAGGTAATAAAATGGCGGCGAAGGTGTGGCTATTGGGGAAGGCTGGAGGCCATTTAAAAAAAAGTAATAGTAGTAGTAATAGTAGTGCCTCATAGATCTGCGGCTCAACTAACTCAACACAGCTAGGATAGCTACTTATGTATTAGGATATTTAATATTAAGGTAATAAAATGGTGGCGAAGGTATGGCTATTGGTGGCGGCTGGAGGCCATTTATATAATAAAAAAAAGTAGTAGTAGTATTGACAGTAAGAAGTTCTTTCCTCGATAAAAAATGTATGAAACTGTCTACCTGTGTAGGGTTTCTGTACACCTTAAATTTATAGTTATGGCCATTTCTAATGATAAGCACATCAAGGAATGGAAGGGATCCATTTATTTTTCTTTCAAATTTGAATGTAATACTTGCCTATAAAGTCCAGTGGGTCACTGTTTCTAGGCCAAAGACAAAGAACATCATCTACATATCTATTCCATGGAGGAATAAAGCCCCTATATTGGGTAGTAATTTAGCCTCAAAAACTCCATATAAATTCAAGCTAAAGGAGCAGAAAGACAAATACCCAGGCCCATGCCAAATATTTGCTTGTAAAGCTGGAGTCTACCAAAATGTCAGATTTTTTCTGCTATGTTTTTGAGATGTTTGCGTATTTGTGACGCTGAATTTATTGATGAAGAATTGAAACACATTCGTTCTATTGCACAAAAACTAGGGTACCCTTCAGTGTTTGTTGATCATTGTTTTAAAAGGGCTAAAAAATCCTTTCATTCTACTCAAACCAGGGAAATTCCTACACTTAAGAATAATTTGACTCTGCCTTATCGCAATGAATTTGTCCCGTAGTTCAGTCCCTTAAATTATTCAATATTAATGTTGTTTTTAAGTATGACTCAACCATTACCAATATATTAATCAAGAATAGCCCAACTTTGAATGTAAATGGAAGTGTTTATTGTACTCCATGTAGAAAATGTAATGGAAATTATGTAGGACAGACTGGGAAAGCATTGCTTTACATCCTGCCCTGAATTAATCTGCCGCCCTATTTTGGTGTCATCCGCAAACTTGCTTATGTCACTGCTGATCCCAGTATCTAGATCGTTTATGTAGATTATGACCTGACCTCATGTTTAATGAGGTCACCCTGTATATTTAAGCCTCTCTCTGTCCATGTAATTCAGTTGCCTCTGAAGATGTCTTGAATAAAGACGGAAGCTATGGTGTTCCATTGTTTCCCTTTTCCCTGTGTGATTTTATCAAGATTTATCTTATCCACGTTTACATTGTGGATCTACCTGAAAAAAGAAAAAGAAAAAAAATATATATATATATATATATATATATATATATATATATATATATATATATATATATATATATATATATATATATATATATATATATATATATATATATATATATATATATATATATATATAATCAACGCCGTGATGGCAGTTTCCCATTGAGGTTCACGGCGCCATCAGCTCGATGAACAGGCTTTGTGTGAAATATAACAGAGTCTAGAACTGCTTTTAGTGTCCTTGTGGCCTAGCCGGTAAGCGTTCCCTAGTCCACCCAGTAGGTCGAGGGTTCGATTCCTTGCTGGTGAGGTCGTTGATTATATGTTCAAAGTCCGCGTGTTATATGGACTAAAAATGAAGTATATATATGTACCTCGCGTTTCATACCAGCTGGATTCGGTAAAATGCTACTGACACCACATAAGAGGCACGGGCAGTTTCCCAATGAGGTTCACGGCGCCATCAGCTCGATGAACAGGCTTTGTGTGAAATATAACAGAGTCTAGAACTGCTTTTAGTGTCCTTGTGGCCTAGCCGGTAAGCGTTCCCTAGTCACACCCAGTAGGTCGAGGGTTCGATTCCTTGCTGGTGAGGTCGTTGATTATATGTTCAAAGTCCGCGTGTTATATGGACTAAAAATGAAGTATATATATGTACCTCGCGTTTCATACCAGCTGGATTCGGTAAAATGCTACTGACACCACATAAGAGGCACGGGCAGTTTCCCAATGAGGTTCACGGCGCCATCAGCTCGATGAACAGGCTTTGTGTGAAATATAACAGAGTCTAGAACTGCTTTTAGTGTCCTTGTGGCCTAGCCGGTAAGCGTTCCCTAGTCACACCCAGTAGGTCGAGGGTTCGATTCCTTGCTGGTGAGGTCGTTGATTATATGTTCAAAGTCCGCGTGTTATATGGACTAAAAATGAAGTATATATATGTACCTCGCGTTTCATACCAGCTGGATTCGGTAAAATGCTACTGACACCACATAAGAGGCACGGGCAGTTTCCATTGAGGTTCACGGCGCCATCAGCTCGATGAACAGGCTTTGTGTGAAATATAACAGAGTCTAGAACTGCTTTTAGTGTCCTTGTGGCCTAGCCGGTAAGCGTTCCCTAGTCACACCCAGTAGGTCGAGGGTTCGATTCCTTGCTGGTGAGGTCGTTGATTATATGTTCAAAGTCCGCGTGTTATATGGACTAAAATGAAGTATATATATGTACCTCGCATTTCATACCAGCTGGATTCGGTAAAATGCTACTGACACCACATAAGAGGCACGGGCAGTTTCCCATTGAGGTTCACGGCGCCATCAGCTCGATGAGCAGGCTTTGTGTGAAATATAACAGAGTCTAGAACTGCTTTTAGTGTCCTTGTGGCCTAGCCGGTAAGCGTTCCCTAGTCACACCCAGTAGGTCGAGGGTTCGATTCCTTGCTGGTGAGGTCGTTGATTATATGTTCAAAGTCCGCGTGTTATATGGACTAAAAATTAAGTATATATATATACCTCGCGTTTCATACCAGCTGGATTCGGTAAAATGCTACTGACACCACATAAGAGGCACGGGCAGTTTCCCATTGAGGTTCACGGCGCCATCAGCTCGATGAACAGGCTTTGTGTGAAATATAACAAAGTCTAGAACTGCTTTTAGTGTCCTTGTGGCCTAGCGGTAAGCGTTCCCTAGTCACCAGTAGGTCGAGGGTTCGATTCCTTGCTGGTGAGGTCGTTGATATATGTTCAAAGTCCGCGTGTTATATGGACTAAAAATGAAGTATATATATGTACCTCGCGTTTCATACCAGCTGGATTCGGTAAAATGCTACTGACACCACATAAGAGGCACGGGCAGTTTCCCATTGAGGTTCACGGCGCCATCAGCTCGATGAACAGGCTTTGTGTGAAATATAACAGAGTCTAGAACTGCTTTTAGTGTCCTTGTGGCCTAGCCGGTAAGCGCTCCTAGTCACACCCAGTAGGTCGAGGGTTCGATTCCTTGCTGGTGAGGTCGTTGATTATATGTTCAAAGTCCGCTGTTATATGGACTAAAATGTATATATATATATATATATATATATATATATATATATATATATATATATATATATATATATATATATATATATATATATATATATATATATATATATATATATGTAACCGGTCGGAATATACGGGACTTTAGTTTCTCACTTGACTTGGGGTTTATTAAAGATTAATAGATGGTAATGGCAGTGGAAGCGCCCCTTTGAGAAAAATCCCGAACCAGCACAAGAACACTTAAATCTACAAACAAAATGAATTGTCCGTGACCCGTGGAAGGATAGCGTCTGTGACTGGGATGAATGAGACACACTGTAAAATTTAGACACTTATATTCCCTCCAACACTACAAACACAATCAAATAATGGTACACCAATATGCGCACCTCTTAACTTGAACTTAAAACACTACTCTGGGGAATAAAAGTTATACATGATATAGAAATTATTAGAAACTCAGGCAACAATAAAGGCCTTAAGGGTTTTCACAGAATAATATCCACCACTGCGGAAGTGGTATAAAAATAAGAAATTAAATACTCTACTGCAATGAATAGGCCTTAAGGGCACTCAACAAAATTATATCTCCCCAACGGATGCACAATTCCTAACCTAACTTAAACACTACTCTGGGGAACAAAGGTTATATCTGAGATCGGAATTATAAAGAAAAATTAAATGCATTAAAGGAATTAAATCACAGTATCACTCTGGTTCCACTTAGTGACACAAACATTCAAAAAACAATACTATCAAAATCATTTAAGAACTATTACTACACACGTCAAGATAACATCAGTAACTGAAAAAATGGTACTAACTACACACAAAAATATTGTCACTATTATTGAGATGTTACTGGGTCCACCAATACCCGTGAACCGTGCTCCACCCAACTCAACATACACCTGTAATAAGGGAGATAAAATGTTTCTCTAGGTATCCCCGAGACTCCTATTCTCAGTGTGTGACCATTAATTTACTCAGATAGCCTCAGTGTACTCTCAGTGTGTCCATGGGCAGGAAGAGAGAATGCCAGCAGGTGACTATGGCCAGTAGGTAATACTTCTAGCTGATGCTAGTCGTGTCGTTTTAGTTGTCGGGAGCACTCGTTCACTCAAGAGATCCTTTGCTACTCCGCTAACCAGTGACAAGCCTACACTGATCGTTCCAACGGCGACAATCGCCAATCCTCAATCATCAACGGCAGTCTCAAACGGCAGTCAATCTCTCGCAGTCAATTTCTCGCAGTCAAATGGGTTCTGACGGAACCCTGAAATGAACTCACTGTTAGCTCTTGTTAACTTTATCACTGCCCTATCTAACCCCTATCTGAGATCGAATGAGACTTACTTGTTATACTGCAATAGCGCAACACAGGTGACTAGAACACGTGACCGTTTGTGGACGGACGAGCAGAGATGTCCTGTCTGTCCGATCGCTTTCGCGTGACTGAGAAACAGCCAGCCTCGTGACATATTTTCCGCCTTACCAAAAACTTTTTTGGGACACCTGTAACATTATTCAGACTGATGGACGATCTATAATAATTTCAAATTCAACAATAGTCCCTTAACTTCATGAATCGCATCATTATTAATTCGGCAAACTACATTCAATATCGTATAGGCCTAGTTCCAAAAGCTGTCACTACGGGCAGGAGCGCTCTCTTCCTCAGTCGACCTTGAAAACTCAGTATCGCCCATGGCGCAGCGTTTGAAATTACTCTGATTTTCTGAATATTACAATCGACCCCCCTAAAAAAAGACAGCACTGTCCTCATGTGCTGAGAAAAACATGCATACGACCCCCCTAAAAAAATATTTTAAGACACTGCACCTCACACCTGCAACGAGCTATACGCAGCATTTCCGTCTTCTCTTCTCTCTCCCGCTAACACTCGACCCACCTAAAAGAAAACAGCACTGCCCTCATGTGCTGAGAGAACAACTCAGAAACCACCTTCAACTCTGCCCTATTCCAACTCGCAGCCAGCAACTCCATTTCTTGCCTAGCCCAACTCAAACCATCCAGAACAACATGCTCCCCTTTTGCCTGGCCCTTAAACTAGAGAACCAATGTCAAAATTAATACCCAGTCCAAAACAAACATGCTCTCCTTTGCCTGGCCCTTGAACTAAGAGGAACCAGTGTCAAAACAATACTCAGTCCAACTCAAACATGCTCTCCTTTGCCTGGCCCTTGAACTAAGAGGAACCAGTGTCAAAACAATACTCAGTCCACACAAACGCTCTCACGTCTTCAACGATCGACTCAATCCACGTCTCCGAACCTCATGCCGGCAGACCAGCCTTCTGACAATATACCAGTCCATATTAGTGAAGCCCTGGATATTACAACCGTACACTCAATCCCACTCATGACAGCAACTCAATCCTGCTCATGACAACAACCACTACTCAACGCACATCTCTGACCTAACCATCTCTCCAATCCCCTTTGCCCTACTCACGACTCCTCCAACTCACCCTCGACAACCTGTATTTTCTCATTACCATGCACACCTAAACTGTAATCGGTTGGCTTCATCTTCGTCTCTCAGCTGGAGGGCTCGATCGACCTCTCTGAACTACTTACGTACCCCTGTATTTTCCCACTTGGACCTGACACTTCCTTGACTGCTGGACGTGTGCCTGACATTCACCCCTTGTTTCCTCCCTGAACCGTTGAATGTGTGCCTGAAACTCCCACTTGAACCTGTTTACCCGTGCTTGATAATCCCTCTTTAGGTCCCCGAACTCCTCTCTCAGCTGTACCAAGGTCTCGTGGCTGTCTCTCTTCCTCCTCATTTTTATCTCTACTGTCAAGCCTAACCAACTCAATCCGGGCACAAGGATGAGCATCAGTGCGAGTTCAATCCCTACGATTATTAACCAACACATGATGGCGTTCATTATCCCAACCACAGAACTATCAGTCACGACATTAAAAAACTACGCTCTGCTACCATTTGTAACCGGTCGGAAATTACTAGACTTTTAATTTTCACTTAACTTGGGGTTTATTAAATATTATTAGATGTTAATTGCAATGGAAACGCCCCTTTAAAAAAATCCCGAACCAGCACAAGAACACTTAAATTTACTAAACAAAATGAATTGTCAGTGACCCATGGAAGGATAGCATCTGTGACTGGGATGAATGAGACGCATTGTAAAACTTAGACACTTATATTCCCTCCAACACTACAAACACAATCAAATAATGGTACACCAATATGCGCACCTCTTAACCTGAACTTAAAACACTACTTTGGGGAATAAAAGTTATACATGATATTGAAATTATTAGAAACTCAGACAATGCCTCATTAGACAACAATAAGTTTAGAGTATTAAGAAATGTTGCTTACACACATGAAACAGGCCTTAAGGGCTTTCAGCATAATAATATCCAGCACTGAGAAAATGGTATAAAAAATAGAACTTATTTACTCCACCCTCAATAGGCCTAAAGGGCACTCAATAGAATTATGTTACACCAACAGATGCACACTTCCTAACCTAACTTAAACACTATTCTGGGGAACAAAGGTTATATCTGAGATCGGAATTATAAAGAAAAATTAAATGCATTAAAGAAACTAAATCACAGTATCACTCTGGTTTCAATCAGTGTGACAACATTTAAAAAACAATACGATCAAAATTATTTGAGAAATATTAAACTACACACATCATACATCAGTAACTCAAAAAATGATATAAGCTACACACAAAAATATTATCACTATTATTGAGATGTTACTGGGTCCACCAATACCCGTGAGCCATGCTTCACCCAACTCAGCATACACCTGTAATAAGGGAGATAAAATGTTTCTCTAGGTATCCCCGAGACTCCTATTCTCAGTGTGTGACCATTAATTTACTCAGATAGCCTCAGTGTACTCCCAGTACGTCCATGGGCAGGAAGAGAGAGTGCCAGCAGGTGACTATGGCCAGTAGGTAATACTTCTAGCTGACCGAGGAGACGTGGTGTTGTGCACCCACGTGGTAAGAACTGATCACCCACTGCTGAGGCTGGTCCCGTGTCGTTTTAGTTGTCGGGAGCACTCGTTCACTCAAGAGATCCTTTGCTACCCCGCTAACCAGTGACAAGCCTACACTGATCGTTTCAACGGCGACAATCGCCAATCCTCAATCATCAACGGCAGTCTCAAACGGCAGTCAATCTCTCCCAGTCAATTTCTCGCAGTCAAGTGGGCACTGACGGAACCTTGAAATGAGCTCACTGTTAGCTCTTGTTAACTTTATCACTGCCCTATCTAACCCCTAGCTGAGATCGAATGAGACTTACTTGTTATACTGCAATGGCGCATCACAGGTGACTAGAACACGTGACCGTTTGTGGACGGACGAGCAGGGACGTCCTGTCTGTCCAATCGCTTTCGCGTGACTGAGAAACAGCCAGCCTCGTGTCCTCTCAAGGCGTTAGCTTAGGCCTATGTGACATATTTTCCGCCAAACTAATAACTTTCTTGGGACACCCTTAACATTATTCAGACTGATGGACGATCTATAATAATTTCAAATTCAATAATAGTCCCTTAACTTCATGAATCTCATCATTATTAATTCGGCAAACTACATTCAATATGGTATAGGCCTAGTTCCAAAAGCTGTCACTACGGGCAGGAGCGCTCTCTTCCTCAGTCGACCTTGAAAACTCAGTATCGCCAATGGCGCGGCGTTTGAAATTACACTGAAATTTCTGAATATTACAATCGACCCCCTTAAAAAAAGACAGCGCTGTCCTCATGTGCTGAGAAAAACATGCATACGACCCCCCCGAAAAAATTTTTCTAAGAAACTGCATCTCACCCCCTTTAACGTGCTAAATGCAGCATTCCCGTCTTCTCTTCTCCCCTTCTCTCTCCCGCTAAAATAAATATATATATATATATATATATATATATATATATATATATATATATATATATATATATATATATATATATATATATATATATATATATATATATATATATATATATATATATATATATATATATATATATAAATATATATATATATATATATATATATATATATATATGTTATGTATGTATGTATGTATGTGTGTATTTATTTTTTATTTTTGCCACCAAATTGTCATGATCTACCTACCCAGCACTACGAACCACGCCATCTATTGTCATGATCTACCTACCCAGAACCACGAGCAACGCCATCTAGGGACGAAACCAGAGTATGACTAGTCTTAGTTACCACTCTGGGTTTCCCTTCTCCATAGCCTAGTTGTTGCGTCACCTCCTACAAGTCTTCTTCATCAGCTCCAGTTCGATGAGAGTTCAGTTCACTCTGGGAAGTGACCACAGGATCACCTATCCTGGAAACCTACGGCACAGTGACTACCTACCGTCTTCTACAATACTCAGCCTTACTCGTCAGACACTTCAGCACCGCACTTGAGTATTGTAATCCTATATTACCTCCCACCTCCACTTGCTTCAGATTGTTGTATGTTGTATAAATATGTATATACTGTTAAGCCAATGTTGCGTATGTTTAAGTTAAGTATGGTTAAGGGTAAATTATAGAAAGCTGGATATTTTGTTAAGGAATTTATTGTACTATATTATACACAACAAAAACTTGCATCCTTTGTCTACCCTTTTATAGTCCGATTGTCTTTGTTTGTTTAGTTTTTTTATTGTTGTTGCCTGTTGGGATCTGGGTAGACTTTTAACTATATTCTAAATCCCCAACTCGTAACAGTATATATATATATATATATATATATATATATATATATATAATATATATATATATATATATATATATATATATATATATATATATATATATATATATATATATATATATACTATATATATATATATATACACAGTCAATCCTCACTTTACGCGGTCCCACATTCCGCGTTTTCACGTTTAAGCGGTGCCCTGCTGGAACCTAACATGCTCACATTCCGCGGTGCGTGTACCCCATTACGCGGAGAGCGGCTGGCGAGCTGCCCCATTTTTGGATCCAAACCTCCCGCCATCCGCCATGTTGTGTAAGCGGCGCGAATATGGTGCGCACGAGGTCGCCCAGTCATCAAAACATTACCAGTTCTTCACCTGCCACCCACTACAGCCGGCCCAAGTCAGTGAAAGTGATAATTATAGTGAGGATATGGACTTATATGAACTTTGGGGGGTTTGACAAAGAGGCCCTGCAAGCCTCTGTGGTGGATAGTGATACAGTTGATACAAGTGATACAGGTGAGGGCCAATAATCTGCCCTCTGCCTCGGAACCAACCCCCCATCCCCGTGTGCCCAGCCATCTTTTCTACTAATATGAGGTGTTGTTAAAAACCTAATATTATTGATATTTCTCTTAATTATTAATTGTGTGTGCATACCATCATAAAGTTAAGATAATATTTTTACTACAACGCATAGTTGTGTGTCGTCAAAAAGTGGAGTTTGGGGGGTCGGCGGACTCTATTTCAATTAATCCCCTTATGTTATATTTATTCCTTTCGCGTTTCCTCACTTTCCATGGGACCCCTCGGGTTAAGTAACAGCGTAAAGTGAGGGATTCAAAGCTTTAACTATATATATATATACATATATATATATATATATATATATATATATATATATATATATATATATATATATATATATATATATATATATATATATATATATATATATATATATATATATATCAGTTAGGCAATCAGTCACAGTCAGTTGATCATTAAGGCAGTCACAGTCAATTGATCATTAAGACATTCACAATCAGTCATAATCAGTTAGATAATTAAATCAATCAAACACAGTCATCCAGTCAGTCAATCCATTAAATAGTCAGTCAGTCAATCAGATAACAGTTAGTCACAGCCAGTCAGTCAATCAGAATCACAACAGAGAAAACTAAAAAAAAAAAGTTCCTGATTTAGCTGCGTTGTGATGGTGAAGTAATAATGTTCTGGGGTTCACTGTTCGTCACAAAATGTATGGAGTCAACAGAGTTAACCTGTTGCAATTACTAGTAATACAATTATTAATTTATAAACACGTAAATAGAATTACTCGTGCAAATATGTTTATAAATATATATTGTGTCTCTGTGGATATAAACATGTGTGTAGTACATGGGTTTGTGTGTGTGTGTGTGTGTGTGTGTGTGTGTGTGCGTCCTATTTGGTCTTTTGGGCGTTATTTAACCTGTTGGCCATACATACATAGCTAATTGGACTCTTCCTAGACCCTCCACCTCACCCCGGCGCCTTTCATTTAAGCCTTTTTTACTCCCTCTATTCAAGCTTTTTTGCTCCCTCTACAACAAACACTCTCTCTCACCACAAACATCTACAACAAACACTCTCTCTCACCACAAACATCTACAACAAACACTCTCTCTCACCACAAACATCTACAACAAACACTCTCTCTCACCACAAACATCTACAACAAACACTCTCTCTCACCACAAACATCTACAACAAACACTCTCTCTCACCACAAACATCTACAACAAACACTCTCTCTCACCACAAACATCTACAACAAACACTCTCTCTCACCACAAACATCTACAACAAACACTCTCTCTCACCACAAACATCTACTACAAACACTCTATCTCACCACAAACATCTACAACAAACACTCTCTCTCACCACAAACACGTACCTAAACATCTACCATGAAGTCTCTCACTCTAAACATCTGGATACAAGATAAGGAATTAAGATCTCTCCTACAGAAATTGGTAATCATTAGTAGTTAACATAATCCTCTGATCTGCTCAATGTCGACGAGTGAGTGAGTGTGTAATATCCAGCAGTAGATATTCAGAGATATATGTTATTATTAAGTAATTCTTGTTATGAAATTTACAGTGTCTAATGGTACTGTTAAGTCTAGTCACGTTGTTTCTCGTATTGGCCGAGAAATCACGATATTTATGTTGTTTCTCTCTCGAAGTTACGTTAGGTTACGTTAGGTTACGTTAGGTTTCACGAGAATCATTCAACTCTAGGTCATCATGAGAGACAACGTGACGAGATTTGGTCGTACGATTAGCCTCGGCCCAAAGACTTTAATTAAAACAGTATTTTTTTTAACGGATGAAGTTATGGAACTCAGAATTCTATATCACATTATTTTTTTGGGGAGAGGATGAAAGAAGTTAAACTAAAATTTTAGTTTTCCTTTGTAATCAGATGCCTGTTTCTCGGCTGCCTGTAGGTGGTGTAGCGAGGGTGAGGCATGCGAGAGGCAGGAGCTGTGGCTGTTTCCTCTCTTACGTGTTCTTTATTGCCCGTATGATGCCACTTACTGCACCGTGTACACTCTTACCACCAGGTGATGAGGATACATATACAATCTGCTTTTTCCTTTTTTGTGGGGGGGGGGGAATTACGTAACTATTTGGGATGTGTGTGTGTGTGTTACATTGACGGAAATAGAAGCTGCCTTGAGTAGTGTGGCCACGATATTTTGGTGCCTTATAATCTGCCCTTGTAATACTGTGAGGTGTCAACATATTTATTACCCTACGGAGAAGCCAAAAGGTGCAGTGGCCGAGTGAATACAACCTTCGCCTCGTGTCCTACAATTTGCTGGTTCGCGTCCGGGGCACCCCCAGTCGACACAGCTGCGGTTGGAGAAGTGAAAGTATTGTTGTTGAGTTCAGTGGCGGTCATAATGTGTCCTTGTGTCCGGAGGGTTTAGTGCTAAACCCGCTCTGGTTTTACCGGGTCTGGTCACCAGGAACAATGAGACGCACTTAAACACAGAAGACAACAGGCAGATATTTTTCATTTTGAACAGTTTTTTAATGTGATCATAATGTTTGTTTGACTTATATACTGTATGTGTGTTGTATCTACTTGCTTCTGGATGTTTTTATTGGTGACGATGACAATAGTGAATCGCCATATTTTGTGTTGTAAAAAATTAAATTAGTCGTTTGTGGAGTAAAGTGGTTGTAGTGTGTGCCGCTCCTGATCTGATTGATGGTTCAACACACTGAGTAACCAAGTCACTGTCACCATTTTTATGTGTACATCACCAGTCTTATAATCGCCATTAACGGTCATCAAGACTCGCCATTACCATCATCATCAGAATCACCTCCATCACCTGTCACAACATCATCATCATCATCATCATCATCATCATCATCATCATCATCATCATTACCTCATGTCATCATACGAACAAGAACATAAGAATGGAGGAAACTGCAGCGGGCCCATTGGCCCAAACTGGGCAGTCACGGTTACACCCAACCCCTATCGCTCATATATCCGTCCTTCTTAATTTTATCATCATCATCATCATCATAATCATCATCATGAGGGACCTCGTCACCTCCACCACAGCTCCACGGCCCCGGACAATATCTGCAGGTAATTGTCACTGGAGGCAATATCCCTCGCCCACCTGAGGCCACAGGCGGTTCCTCATACCAATACATATTGTTGCTCGCTCCCCCATGTCCCGTGTGTTACCAGGCTGATGGTGAGCTATTTTGGTGTTCACACATGTGTTACTCGCTATTCTTAGCTCATGTGATACTTCGATGGTAACAAAACATTCCAGTGTTCACACATGTTTTCGCTGTCTTTCTCCTATGTGTTGTTAGGATGGTGGCAAAATATTTCAACGATCCCATGTGCTACAGTTGTTCCTTGTAGTTGCCACATGTGTGCTGGACTCTCATGTGCTACCTTGTTGACACGTTTGTTTAAATGTGAGCATATTCCCTGAAGGAACATTTTTATGGTGGTGTTGTGGTCGTGGTAATGTTTTTTTTATTGTTGCTGTGGTAGTGGTGGTGTTATGGGATTGATGGTTTTGTGGTGGAAGTGTTTTGGTGGTGGTGATGGTGTTGTGGAGATAATGTTGATGGTGTTTATATGGTGTTGTGGTGTTGTTGTTGAGGTAAAATTGGTGGTGATGTATTGTGGTAGTGTTAAGGAGTTGTGCTTTTTGTTTATTGGTGGTGGTGGTGGTGGTGTTGTTATGGTGGTGTCATTGTGGTAGTGTTATAGTGGTGGTTTTATTGTGTTTGTGTTTTTGTGGTGGTGTTATATTTGTGGTGTTATTGTGCTGGTGGTGTTATAGTTGTGTTTTAATGGTGATACGTATTATCGTATTGGTGTTAAAATGGTGGTGTTATTGTATTAGTGTTATAATGGTGGTGTTGTGTTGGTGTTATAGTGGTGTTCTTATGGTGGTGTCATAGTGGTAGTGTTATAGTGGTGGTGTTATCGTGGTGGTGTTATAGTGGTGGAGTTATTGTGATGATGTTATTATGGTATTGTTACAGTGGTGTTATTGTAGTGATGTTATTGTGATGGCATTATCGTGGTGGTGTTATTATGGTGGTGTTATTGTGGTGGTGGAGTTATAGTGGTGGAGTTATTGTGGCGGTGTTTGAGTTTTGGTGTTATAGTGGAGGTGGTATAGTTGTGGTGTTCTGATGATGTTATAATGATGGTGTTATCATGGTGGTGGTGTTAGTGCAGGTGCTTCAGTTGTCACGAGTAATACTCTCCTTGTGCTAAATGTTTTTCTAGTGCTGGATTGAAGTGTTTGTCATGAAGTGCTGCCAAGTATAAAGACCATAACTGTTCATTAATGTTCTTGACCCACAACACTGACGCACACAAACACTTAGCTTTCATTCTTAACCTTTATTATTGTCTATAAACAAACGCATTGGATAAATACAGAATTTCATCTTGGATGCTTCAAAGGCTGCGATCATCATTATGTTTACAAGTTGACAAAATTCTCTGAAATAAAATGACGTTTCTTCCTCTTTTATCTTTGTAATAAAGGGATGATATCATGTTTGTAAAGGTAAGGTATTTTTGTAGTTAAGCTTTATATATTTATACTGTAGTTGGAATCCTGTATCGATTAAGCTATCAATATTATGTCTCTCCTGTGTTGAGGATATGTGTGTACTATACATGTTGTACATTATAATGCGTGTTGTTTAATGTATAAAGCTTCATATTTGTTTATGTTTTATTGTGTGTTTGAAATGCCTAAGAAATGTTTCCTTACACGTTCCTCTTGTCTCTTTCCAGGTAAGTGCGAGAGTTACCTCCTTGTTGCCGCGACCTGCTAATACCTGCGTACTGACCTCCCACCTCGTCGCCCAGAGTGAAGCGGCGGCAGTCAAGGGTTTGTATGAAGGCAAGACTGTGGTGAAAATGGTTTTGTTTGTTTTTTAACGCTGCAGGTTAACATTTTATCTTCTACAAAAAAATATTTTATAAGCGTCGTGAATACGTATTCTACAGGTGCCATGAACCATTCTGTACTGAAGCGAACTATTTTCTTTTTTTCGAAAACCATTTTTCTTTATTAAATTTGTTTTTCTTTTTACACGAACCGCCCTAAAAAATCAATAAATATTTCTGACAATTGAGAAGTTTAACAAAATAAAGTAACAAACACAAAGTAAAAAAATCTAACCTTGTCATATAACCTTATTTAACGCAGTGAACTTCCGTATAAAAGTTTGGCTTACGTTTGGTAAATTTCAGTATGATTATATCTCGGTCAAAGTTATTGGTTTTAAAATTGTGTGTGGATTTTGCCTCGGCCTCAAAAGTCGGGAACGTTGAGTCCTTAACAAAGTTTTAACCTCTTGATGGTGATGTCTTCCCCGTGAGTACAGTGAATTAGTCCAACGAGTAAGGTATTTTAACATCTCGAGTAAGATAGAGGATTTAAGCCCTTAAGTACGATGGTTTAATACCTGTAGAATACCTTTACTTATTCCTTCGCATAAGCTGATGACATTGTACTCACGGTAAGTCATCGTACTTTAGGGGAAAATGAGCTGTGAGATTTAACTTAATAATACATGGTTTATATCCTATATCTTGTTATGTATTACTTATAGCCTTGAGATGTTACATGGAGTGAGTCATGTTTCATAATTTTACTACATGTTGAAAATGTGGAAGTGGGTATCTATTTACAGCTGGAACAGGAGGCGAGGTCGGTTTACCTTTGACCACCTGGCTCCTCTACATTATTTTTTTTATTTTTTTTACCGGCATTATCACAACAGGGCAAAGGTCAGAGGATGATCCACATCAAGGCCTGGTGGGTGAAAATATAATAATATAATAATAATAATAATAATAATAAAAATAATAATAGTAAAATTAATAAAGCAATATAAATTATAATAATATTAATAATAATATTAATAATAAATAAATACAAAATTAAAAGATTATCAATAGTGAGAAACAATATATGTATGTTGTGTTGTCAAAGTAAGAGAAACAATTGAGACCCTGCAATTGTGTGTAAATGAGGCAGAAAGTCAGAGCAGCAACCTGGGACTTGGTCACAATTTTTGCTCTCGTCTTATAAAATGAATCATGTTAGATTTCTTCTGAACATTTTTGTAGTTGTGTATCTTAGTAAAATATTTATAGATGCACAGTTTCTGGGATGATGATGAGATTGGTTGATTGGTAAAATTTGTCAACCTTAAAGCTTACATTTTATGGTGTGGGAATTATGATTTGTAATCTACTAGTTATCATTTGCTAGCAAAAATAATTAGACGTGCATAATCACGTTCAGGCGCGCGCACACACACACACACACAAACACACACACACACACTAATTCACCTTGATAATAATAGTAATAATAAAAATTTTAATTAAAAAAATTAATACTTATAATATTAATAATAATAATAATAATTATTATTATTATTATTATTATTATTATTATTATTATTATTATTATTATTGTTATTATTATTATTGTTATTATTATTATTGTTATTATTATTATTGTTATTATTATTATTATTATTATTATTATTATTATTATTATTATTATTATTATTATATTATAAACAATTTAATGTTATTCTTAGTAGTATTTGTATTATCATTAATATTATTTATGCTCATTAATTTGAAGCGGTAGGATAAAATAATATAGTAGTTTGTGAATCTTATTAGTTATGAAAGTCTACGGTATCCCGGTGCCATTGTTCACTACCACACCATACCAGTGAACGAACATATCT
>NW_024739628.1:0-14182 GCF_018991925.1 Homarus americanus | reverse complement strand
TCACAAACTGATCATGAAGAGGAAGGCATGTTTAAAATTAATAACAGCACCGCCACCCTCTCCTCGCTACACACTTCCCGTCGGCAGCTGTTGAAGGTTCGTCTACATATAAAACTGAGAAAACATTACAGGAGTTGAGGATCTGAAAGACTGTATAAGGTAGACTAGATTACTGTTGCCATGATTAGTACTATTTATATTTTTAGTGAATAATTAAGAAAACACCAACTCACAGTTTTATAGTTTTCTAAAGATGCTGATAGCTTATGACTTTAGATAGATAGATAAACCTAGACATATAAACTTTGACATTCGTTTGCTTTTCGGAAATTAGTAAATAATTAGTTATTGAATTTATAGAATGCCTTTATATATATTTTTTTTTCTACGCATGAACTCAACGACTCTTAAGGTGAAAATCTTGAAATAATAAAAAAAGAAGGTCATTTTGGGTATTTTAAACAAGCGATACTCTACTAGTACCATCCGTCTGTCAGTGATGGCAACAACCTATTGCGTGAGCTTCTGATCAAAGAGAGAAGGTGAAGGGGTGTGGCTAGAATACATGTTGTATTAATAATATATACTGTACATACATACATACATACATACATACATACATACATACATACATACTAACTACTAAGTGTCTGGAGGTAGCATACACATACATACATACATACAAACTCTTAAGCGTCTGGAGGTAGCATATACATACATTCCAAGGGCCCATGAGGTCAAGTTGCTCACTCGTGACTGCCACAATTTATCCAGGTTGTAATGAGGTTGTGAGATATTTATTGTATTGTTATTCTGTCTCCTAAAGATACGACAGTTTCCTCATAGTAAAACGAACATTGACAGGATGTCTTTTAACGAGTTCATTTTCCGTTTGCTGAGTTTAACTTTGGTAATGAAGATATATTTTATTTTATCCAGAATCGAAGATAGTTTTTTTATTAATTTTTTTCCACGCCTTTGGCCATTCTGCGCTTACAACACTGCTTACCGACGGACATATACAGCCACAACGGGTCATAATAAGATTTTAATACCTGGTAATGTTGTTACTGTGAATACTTGGTGTAACTATTATTATTAGTGCATATTAAAATCTCATGGAGGTAACTAAATATTGTCTTTATTACAACAGGAGACAAAGTATGTACAGTATAATAAGAGTGTGTGTCCTTGGCGCCTGTAAATGTTATTGGGAGCTAAATTGAATAATTACAATGCTGGTAATGAGTTATTGAAGAATTACTCTCGATATAAATTACTTTCTTAAAATATTGTAATTAATTTATGGATTGTAAAAGTATTGATGCTCTATTTTTTTTAAGAAATAATTACCTTAATGATTGCATGTAAGTTATACATTACATAGTATTGCTGTTCGTTCTTAATTACCTTTTTAACGTTTATACAACTGGTTTACACAATATTACACTCAGGCTTCCCACGTGGGTGTATTGTCTTGAGCTAAAGTGTTAGATTAGTGTTAAAATTAAGCTCCGTCATATTACTTCTGGTTTACACAACACTAATTCTCTGTGTGTATTGTCTTAACTTTATGAGCTGTTAGGTTTGTATAAGTAGACAGACTGTAAATATATGTAGGTAAATTTAATCTTGAATGGAATGGTGTTTGTAGGACTCAACAGATGGCGTTATATTCTGATTCTTGAGGATTTAAGTGGGTATATTTGTACCAGATACGGTTTTGAGTATACTAATGAGATTTATTCTTGAGTATTCCAAAAATGTAAAAGATTGCATTTGTGTTAAGTAAAAAAGTCATTAGAAATTATACAGCATTAAATGTAATGTTCTGAAGGAATTATTGATTTCGGTGGTATTGGTGAAAGTACATACACGAGAGAGAGAGAGAGAGAGAGAGAGAGAGAGTGTGTTTAATAACTAACAACTTGAAGCACGTATTTTAGGTTGATAAATGCACTAAAGTTATCAGCAATTGAAAGTCAGCAATTGACAGTCAAGAGGGCATGGTTGTTGTTGTTGTTGTTACGTTGTATAATTTCAAAATAATTAGACCCGTTTGATGATTTGTAACTTAATTATTTACCTGACTGACTTGCGTGTCTTTTGTAAGTTACGACATTCATAGATAAAAAATCTGGAATACAAATTTTGGAATCTATCAATTTTGGTCAGTAATTTTTGTTATATGGGTAAACATTGCAGTCAATTACGTTACAAATGTGGATTAAATGGTGAAATTTTTGCAAGGTTTAGTAGCATAGTATTGTCCGCCTGAGAAGCTGTGAGATTTGATTGTGATTTAAAACTGTCGTGGTTTTAGGCACATAATGAGTGCATTTAGCACATATCGAGTTAAAACTATAACACATAGGATGTCATTGCTATTACTGTATTAAACTGTCATTCTTGGTTTAGAGACAACGAACGTGATGAAGAAATTACAGTGGTTTTCTATCCTGGTTTTAGTCTATTTAATATTACCAATTCTTCAAAATTTATTTCAAAATCTGTTTATTCTGTATCATTTAAAGCTTTCAAACAACGAGGTATATTGTAAACAACGGATTGTATTATTACAAACAACGAAATATTATTACAGGCAACGAGCGTTATTACAAACAAGGAGATATATTATAACATAGGAGCTAAATCAATACAAAACAACGAGTTAGAATATTACATACAAGCTATACTACAAAACAACGAGCTATAATATTACATATAAGGTATATTACAAAACAACGAGCTATAATATTACATACAAGCTATACTACAAAACAACGAGCTATAATATTACATATAAGGTATATTACAAAACAACGAGCTATAATATTACATACAAGCTATACTACAAAACAACGAGCTATAATATTACATATAAGGTATATTACAAAACAACGAGCTATAATATTACATACAAGCTATACTACAAAACAACGAGCTATAATATTACATATAAGGTATATTACAAAACAACGAGCTATAATATTACATACAAGCTATACTACAAAACAACGAGCTATAATATTACATATAAGCTAGACAAAAAATGTTATGAATATTACACATGTTATACTATGGAAAACAACGAGCTAAGAATATATATATTTACAAAACAATGAGCTATAAGGATACATACAAGTTATACTACAAAAACAACGAGCTATAATATTACATGTAAAAGAGTTTACAAAACAAATGAGCTATAATATTACATACAAGCTATACTACAAAACAACGAGCTATAATATTACATATGTTTATATTAAAACAACGAGCTATAATATACATATAAGGTATATTACAAAACAACGAGCTATAATATTACATATAAGGTATATTACAAAACAACGAGCTATAATATTACATATAAGGTATATTACAAAACAACGAGCTATAATATTACATATAAGGTATATTACAAAACAACGAGCTATAATATTACATATAAGGTATATTACAAAACAACGAGCTATAATATTACATATAAGGTATATTACAAAACAACGAGCTATAATATTACATATAAGGTATATTACAAAACAACGAGCTATAATATTACATATAAGGTATATTACAAAACAACGAGCTATAATATTACATATAAGGTATATTACAAAACAACGAGCTATAATATTATGTAATGAGTGATTGTCAGACCAAACCTTACAGCCCAGAATTATGTCACATATAACAGCGAGTACACCACAGACCTCGTGGTACCACCGCATTCCGGGCTGACACACCTCAGGTCGACCCAAGGGACTTGACCTCGCCCGCTAATGACGTGAGCCGGTGACCTACAACCGCACCTAGCCAAGACACCTGGCCAGGACCACACCTGCACACAATTATCCAGATCAAACCAGTTTAGTGTTAATTGTTAGAGGTCAAAAGCCGGCTGGACCGACCCCATATAAAGGCCCTACAGTTCCGTCCACGGGCATTATCTTTATCATTATCATTCTGGTCAGACTGATTCTCATTCTGGACCCTGTCATCTCTCTCCCGTTCGGGTCGTCACTCGGTTCACTAAGGAGAGTCACGCACGTCCCCTCCCCAGGTCGGGAGGGAGACCTCCCGACCAGACGGCATCGCCAGCTAAGCAGACTCTCCCTGTGATGAAGGCAGCCCAGCCAGCACTCACTGGGCCTACGCCAGGGTACACGTGAGTCTTGTCAGAACGTCCTAGGGTGAGTTACCTACTGTGGGAAGTGTATTCATTCAGGTGTGTCAGAGAGTCAGTTAACGTAAAGCATAATGTGTTAGTACCCCGATATAATAGTGATATTAATGTGTCCATGTCATTGAGTGAAGTAATAAATAATTGTATCAAGAGGTGTTTAACAAGTTGTCCCTTTAAGAAGTAATATACGTGTATTGACATACGAGATAAGATAAGCGTAGTGACGCTGTGCAAATAACATCCAGGCCACGCTACCAAGTTTCCTATCTTTACATTCCTATACTCTATACTCTCTCCTATATATATATATCTTCCTCTTCTCTGTTTATTCTGTCTCATTACAATGGTGGCAGCGAACTATGACGTTAACCCACGCTCCCCTCGTCCCTTGTTATTGGTAACAGTGTACTTAACGTAAACCCATGCCTTCCCTCGGTTAGCCATAACACCTGGCTCGTTAGTTCAAAAGTGCGTGATAAGAAGTTCCTGCGTAGTAGCGTGAAAAGTGTCCTAGTGTGTCTCCGTTACAGCTCAAGTAAATGTCTCTCGTCGTGGTAGGCGCGAATTTTTACTAGAAATATGTTCAGTGCTTAACGTAATTTCTCAGTGTCACCCGCTATCTGTGGCATTCTCAGTAGCCCAAGTGCAGTTTGATTGTTGGTCAGTGTTGAATGTAGCCATTGTGTTTCAGTGATGAAAGCGGTGTCTGTACTAACTGTTATAACTTAACATGTCTTTTAACCTACATCCTCCTCCCTGTCCTAATCCTTACCTCACCCTCCTTACCCTTCCTCCCATCCCTGCCCTGCCCTGCCCCGCCCCTCCGTTCTGTGCACCTCCCCGCCCCGCGAAGCCTAGGTCTGGCCCGATCAACCGCGCCTCGGCTCCTCCCCACCTCACCCGCAACGCACCAGCCTGGCTGGGCCTGGCCAGCCTCGCCTCGCCCCGCGCCGCCCTGCCTCGCCCCACCCCGCTCGGGTGACCTCACGTCCTTCTGACCTGCCCCGCCGCTTGACCACACTAATCCCCCCGTCTTTTGTCCCGTAAGCTGTGTGTTGATGATGATGGTTAATATGAAGTAATATTGCGATGAATGCAGAGCTTCACTCAGTGTATTTTTATGCTATTATGATTTGTGATGTACTCTTTGACGCGCAGTGATAAATGATATTTAGTGTAGTGCGCAGAGCTTCACTCCCCGACCCAGCCTGATGAGAACATTGTCGTGACGGAAATGATAGTTGCCAAACATTGACCTATCGTATAAAGTAAACTTTTTTTTTTGCGAATGCACTTCCAACTAATCCATCACCCCTTTAGGATTGTTTCTCTGTCAAATGTCACACACAGTACCACCCATGGCCAGCCGGACGTCAACCACAGTACATACGAGCAGAGAAGAACCAGCATGATGAAAGCAGCGTGATGAATGCAGCTTGATGAAGGCAGCACGAAACCCACCACACACCACGTCACTTCTTTCAAGTCCTCCCTTGGTATAGGATTAAGAAGATTTTATATTTTTCTACTTTAGGAAGTAAGGAGGGTGGAATGGATCGCCACACAACGAACCCTGGTGAGCCCAGCCAGGGAGGGATTCACCACTGTGGAAGGTGTAAGACAGGACGGTCTTTGGTCTCGCCGACACTCACGTACGGAGGGCGAGCCCTGGTCCGCGGAACCTGCCATACAGTCATCGAAGGAGACGACAGCCCAAACAGTGGACCGGCTCATCCCGGCCGGAGAGGGCCGACGGCAGATGAACAGAAAATCGTCTGGAATATGTTGAAAATGATGATGTTGCAGAGAAGAATGCAGATGAAGCAGAAAAATTCATCTGGAATATGACGGAAAACGAAGATGTATAAAGAAACTCAGATGGAGCAGAAAAATTCATCTGGAATATGAAAATGAAGATGTATCGAGGAAGAACGCAGATGGGACAGAAAACTCGTCTGGAAGAGTATAGAAACCAGGAGGAAGTGAGAAGAAGTCAGAAGGTGTGGAGAAACGACCTACAAGGTGCGGTATGTGAAGAAAGAAGACAGAAGACAGAAGATGTGCTATGTGAAGAAAGAAGACAGAAGATGTGCTGTCCTGACATCACAAGAAAGTCGATGATGAAGGACCAACCGACTACAGCTGCTGAGCTGCCGCCATCCCCTATTTTTCAGATACCAGCTGGATGGAAGACGTGAGCTATGCTGGACCCAACTAATGTACTGATGTTGTTGATGTATAATAAAAAGATATCAATACCCTAATTTGTGAAGTAGGAACATTTTTTGTGTATTTTGAAGTATTTTCTCTGATTTTGTTGATGTTTACTACAAAGAATGTCTTTTTTTTTTAGTCTCACTTTTTTCTATGAGTTCATTTGATCAATGTCTTGGACTATGAAACACGATGTTGTAGCTATATTACTGACTAAGATGAATTATTATTTTGCCATGGAAATGTAACACCTGTTATTGTTTGTAGAATGTGATTTGCAAGGTTGCCTCGGACACTATGCTACATATGAAGGATTTTTTCATTCTATGTTCACTTGCTATGTTTCCTTTTTCTCCTGGCATAGAAACTTTGATCTTGGCGGGAGGTATAGTGAGCTTTGTCAGATCAAACTAGCGCCAGTAGAAAAACATACACCTATGAGATTGTTGTTTGTGAATGTGAGACTATGTTATCGCCCCAGGGATTATCTTTGACACCACACGTGATGTTGCTGTCTATATGTGGCATCAGTCTCTGTGATGAAGCTTTGGTCTTGGCGGGAGGTGTAATGAGTGATTGTCAGACCAAAGCTTACAGCCCAGAATTATGTCACATATAACAGCGAGTACACCACAGACCTCGTGGTACCACCGCATTCCGGGCTGACACACCTCAGGTCGACCCAAGGGACTTGACCTCGCCCGCTAATGACGTGAGCCGGGTGACCTACAACCGCACCTAACCAAGACACCTGGGCAGGACCACACCTGCACACAGCTATCCAGATCAAACCAGTTTAGTGTTAATTGTTAGAGGTCAGAAGCCGGCTGGGCCGACCCCATACAAAGGCCCTACAGTCCCGTCCACGGGCATTATCATTATCATTCTGGTCATACTGATTCTCATTCTGGTTGCTGTCATCTCTCTCCTGTTCGGGTCGTCACTCGGTTTACTAAGCAGAGTCACGCACGTCCCCTCCCCAGGTCGGGCGGCGTTCCGGACCAGACGGCATCGCTAGCCAAGCAGACCTTCCCATGAAGCGGTCGCCAGCACTCACTGGGCCTACGCCAGGGCACACGTGAGTCTTGTCAGTAGAACGTCCTAGGGGTGAGTTACCCATCAGGGAAGTGTATTCATTCAGGTGTGTCCTGAGAGAAAATAAGTTGCTAACGTAAAGTATAATGTGTTAGGGGTACCCTGATATAATAGTGATATTAATGTGTCCATGTCATTGAGTGAAGTAATAAATAATTGTATCAAGAGGTGCTTAACAAGTTGTCCCTAAGAAGTAATATACGTGTATTGACATGTTTAGATAGATAAGTGTAGTGACGCTGTGCAAATAACATCCAGGCCACGCTACCAAAGCCTTATCTTTACATTCCTAGTACCTACACTCTCCCCATATATATATATCTTCCTCTTCTCTACTTATTCTGTCTCATTACAATTACATATAAGGTATATTACAAAACAACGAGCTATAATATTACATATAAGCTATATTACAAAACAACGAGCTATAATATTACATACAAGCTATACTACAAAACAACGCGCTATAATATTACATACAAGCTATATTACAAAACAACGAGCTATAATATTACATACAAGCTATATTTCAAAACAACGAGCTATAATATTACATACAAGCTATATTACAAAACAACGAGCTATAATATTACATATAAGGTATATTACAAAACAACGAGCTATAATATTACATACAAACTATATTACAAAACAACGAGCTATAATATTACATACAAGCTATATTACAAAACAACGAGCTATAATATCACGTACGAGCTATATTACAAAACAACGAGCTATAATATCACGTACGAGCTATATTACAAAACAAGGAGCTATAATATCACGTACGAGCTATATTACTAAACAAGGAGCTATAATATCACGTACGAGCTATATTACTAAACAAGGAGCTATAATATCACGTACGAGCTATATTACTAAACAAGGAGCTATTTTAATCAGATACTACACTACTGTGCCCTTTATACTAGCCTCATGTCTTCCGTATAGTCATTCTATTGTAATTGTAAACAACATTGAATTTTCGCGTGTAATTTATCAGTAGGATAAATGATCTTACTAAATATAAATTATTTAGCTGCCAGGAGACTCGGAGATCAGTGTTGTTGTTCATCCCTGTGGTTGTTCACCCCTGTGGTTGTTCACCCCTGTGGTTGTTCACCACTGCTGTTAGTCACTGTTGTTTCTGTAATGTACTAAGTTAGTTCGGAGGTTAGGGGTCTTCAGTTTAGGTTTCCAGCGGACGACAACCTCTGAGTGATTAGCCAATAACAAGTGATTTTTTTGCGAACGTTATTCGAGGTGATGTGATGAACGGTTTTTCTCTGCTTTGGAACTTTTAATTTTATGGAATCGGTTCTAATTTTTCCAGTTTTAATTTAACCATTTATTTGTTATTTTTTTATGTTTTTTTCAAGTGTCCCAGTTTGAGATCCTGTTCGTTCGCGCTATATTGTGGGAAGTATTTATTTGTTTCTACTTTTAATTATTTTTTCCTTGTCGTCGTATATAAAGATGTAGAATTTTGGTTCTCTGGTTTATTTATTTTCATCCTTAGCGTGAGTTAGCATCGTCATAAGAAGTGTGATGTCTATATGTGGATTCTGTGAGATGATACTTATTATTTGTGTTTAATATTTGTCTAAGTGTGTAAAATTTGTTAGTTATAATATGATTACTGCGCTTAAGCAACGAAGGTCTTTAAAAACGTAGCAAGGTTAGTAATACCCTAGTACAACAACGAAAAATAATGATAGAACTCTGTTATTGTGAACGTTCATTGGGTACCCACTTGTTGATTGTTACAAAAAAAATCGCGGTTCTGTTCATTTTATTGTTACTGTAAATTTCTAATAAAAAGCTTGTTTGTTAGTTGAAACCAATTTGATATTTTATTTATATTGCAATGCACATTTTTTTTTTAAAGGAAAGAAAAAATTGTGTAAGTTCCCCCAGATTCTCATAATTTTTATTATTAAATTTTAATAATGTAAAAATTTTCAACCAGTGGATATCTGAAGAAAAAATTTTTTCATGATGTAAATTTTGTAAATCTAAGAGTCGGGTGAAATTGGAAATGGTGACTATAGGTGCAGGTGATGAGCGAGTCCTTGCAGTAATAAAAAAATAACGATTTACAGCGATTTTAAAAACCAGGCAATGATGTTGAGAAGGCAACTGTTGTATTTTGAGCAAGTAGCATAGAATGCCCTGTTGAGGTGGTCATAAATGACTCCTAATAATATCTCTGTTTATCGGCGGTGACGGTCAACACTACACCACTCAGGTGATAGTCTTTGACAAACGAATAGATGTGTAAGTAAATAAATTAATGAGTTTTGGTTTTTTCTTAAGTTAAAATTTATTTTGTATTATTTTTTTATTCACATAAATATGTTTTCAGTCTTTCGTTTTATGACAAAGGTGTTGAAATTAAAGTAAATGTTTTTATGACTTACTTTATTAAACAAAATTAGTCCTGAAAACATTTTGCAGTATATCGTTTAAAATAAACATGTAAATTGAACTTCTATTTGGATTGAGCAACATACAAAATTAAAATTGAAGAAATTTATTCAACGTTTACCTGTCCAGCCATGTGTTGACAGATAGACAGGGAGACAGCTCACCTCAACAGTCACCTGGGCTGCGTTTTTGTCTTCCCGGGTTTGAATATTGAAAACCAAAATGGCTGCCATATGTTGTGTATTAATGTTCTCCCACAGCGCCATCTGTTTCCATCGCAGATTTTAAGAATAATGTGAAAATGTATAGAAAGTATTTACCATGTGTCACTTGTTGACTCATAAGAGGTTTCAAATACCCTATAGGAGAAGAACCGATTTAACCTAACAGAATAAAAAAAATACTGAATATAGAATGTCAGTAGGTTAAATCTTTATTATACAAGCATATAAATAATTAAGACTAAATTATGACAATTTGGAATTCTCATAATGAACAAGGTGTGTTCCTAAAGGTCATATGTGTTTACTATTTTGTATATATATCTATTACAGCTTTACTACACTTACATTCCTCCATACTTACTCCCCTCACACACACGCCTTCCCTCCCTCCTTTCCCCCTCGTCTTTGCTCTTCCCTCACACCTTCTCCCACTTATCTCCCTCAAATTCACCCTCTTCTTGCCTGAGTATTGTAGAGGCACTGTGTAATATGTGGCCACGACACTGAGGAATGTCTTTTACTGACACATCTCATGTTCAACACTATATGCCCCCGACAGGAAGACGTTACTGAGATTAATGGTCGTGTAATGTGGGTTAATGTGGTATAAATTACGTCCCTTGTTACTTTGTTTGGTAAAAGAATGTCATGGGTTTTGTTGTTCCATGGTGTCATCCTTGTTGTTCCATAGCGTCATCCTTGTGGTTCCATAGCGTCATCCTTGTGGTTCCATAGCGTCATCCTTGTGGTTCCATAGTCATCCTTGTGGTTCCATAGCGTCATCCTTGTGGTTCCATAGCGTCATCCTTGTGGTTCCATAGCGTCATCCTTGTGGTTCCATAGCGTCATCCTTGTGGTTCCATAGCGTCATCCTTGTGGTTCCATAGCTTCATCCTTGTGGTCCCATATCATTCTTACCTGTGTGGTTTTTGGTAGTCATAAACCTTCAGGAGACAGGCGTGGATATACACAGTTAAGAGACACGGAAAGTTGTGTTGAATTATGAGCACTAAGTTAGGGTAGTTAGGTTAAGTCGACTGTCTTTGAGCTAGATCATGGATACACGTGAGAGTCCATACCCTGACTATGATATTGTATGTGCTGGTGATTCATGTTAGCGTGGAGAAAGCCGTAAAATGTTAGTGATGATGGTGATAGTGGTTTGCTTTTTCAGAATTTTGATGGAATGAGGGAGAGAGCAGAGACGTAAACAGCAATACTCTCTCCTGAGGTTGACAGAGTAACATAATGAGGAGTTAGTTATACATTATCGAGGGTATACAGTATATTACGTTTTATGGTATTGTTGAGAAGTGCACCCAAACGTCACTGTTGTGTTGTTAAAGTGAAGGCGGGAAGACGATGTCCTTACTCTCGTATACCCGGCAGCTGATTTTTTCTATATTTTCTGAAGATTTCTGACAAATTATATATTAAAGAGTTTCATTATTGTCACTGTTTTCTCAACTCCTGTAGACTTATTACGTCACTCTCGCTCACTTTACTGCGCTGGCTCGATAGGCCTGTTGAGACCCTTGGCCGCTTCAACCAGCCGTCTCCAGGGCTGCCGATCTTTCGCCAGATTCGGTGAGTGTACCTCGAGGTTCTCCGCCTTCACCGTCTCCTCCATGTTCTGTCCTCATGTCACCTCTGGTCGTGATGCTCTTACAAGGTCTAACACCAGAGGCTTCTTGGGTCACCTACCACTCTCACGTGTCGTCTTCGTCACCCCTACATATACTGAACACACATATATGGTCGCAAATGTGTAGCATGATGTTTTTGATGAATAAGTTGGGTTTGTAAAAGTATATTCTGACCTTAATTTAAGCTGACCATTTAATGCTCCTCTTTCAATCTTTCCTTATAAGAGCTGTGAGTTTTGAAGGCATTTGGTGTGTGTGAGAGAAAGGATTAATCCAAGTACCATAATTCTTAATTCTTGGGCCTCTAGTCCAGTGGTTCTCAACCTTGTTTGCCCCATGCACCCCTTTCACCATATGTCAGAATGTCATTCCCCCCTCCTTTCCAAGATTGTCTGCCTCAAAAAGTGCATTCCAAATAATATGCATATAATACTGAAAATCTTTTATTTTTTCCATATTAGTACATATACATTTACAATTTTACATGGATTATTTTTATAGTGGAGTTTTACAAATTAAATGCCAATTGAAAATGTTGATGGATTTATAAAACTTTAATAAAAGTAAAATAGTTTTTTTATATTTATAATGAATTACTTAACAGGCCAAACTGAAGCATAATGCAATAAACAAAAAGTTCAATAGAATACCAGGATATTGTAAATTTGTAATTAATTTTATTCAGATGAAGATTGCAGTCAATGAGAAACCTGTGATTGTTTTTTCTTCGCCAATTCTGGGATACGCGGAGGAGTGCTTGAAAGGACACAACGCAGGTCATTTTCTACCTCTAATCTACTACGTTGCTTCGTTTTAATTTGCAACAGAGTTGAAAAGCCTGACTCACAAAGATATGTCGACACAAACGGAAGCAATGCACGGATAGCTCTTTCTGCCACTTTTGGGTAGGAATCGCACATCAAGGGCCAAAATTCTGTGATTGATTTCTCATCGAACATATCTCTTGCTCCCGAATCAGTTTCCCTGATTTGAGAGCCATATGCAGATATTCATCAGTTGTAAGTCACTCTTGTGTGTTATTGACCATTTGTACAGTACACTTCGTATTTTCTACTAACAAAAAAACAAACATCGAATCTGAATGAGAAACTCTATCATACATCAGTATTTTATGAAGCAATTTTTTTTCTTTTGTTAGCAGGAAAAAGGACTCTGTTGGTGATAGGAAGAAGCTTTCATTTTGATGGCGTCGCTGAGAAAATACTGATTTCCTCAGTTAAGTGTATAAAATTTATTTTAAATATAGATTATATTGAAGTTATGCCTCTCAAATAGTTTTATTTCGCTATGTTCTTACTGTCTTTAATTTGTTCTGTTTATTCAACACTAAGACGACCTGTTCTTCTCTAGATTTAGTTTTACTTAAATCTCAGTTTAAAATAGTTACAATACTATGAAATATTTACTACCTTATTATTATTATTATTATTATTATTATTATTATTATTATTATTATTGTGTGTGTGTGTTATTGTGTGTGTGTGTGTGTGTGTGTGGGATGTTTTGGGTTTCTTTTGTTTCACTGCAGCAGGCATATGACACAATATACAACATGTTAATACAGTATTTTAACACTTGAATAATGATATATTTACTGATAAGCATACACGTGAAAAAGTTATCGCGCTCGTTGACTTAATCGGCAATGATCTTAGATTATCCTGAGTAAGAAAGTTATTTGCGTCATAATAAAGTGTAGACATAATAGTCGGGCGAAAATAGAACGCAAATTGTGTGTGTGGCTGTGTTAAATAAGGTGGCCATAGGAACATATCCATTACTGTTTAGTCTATAGATCAGTGTAGTTAATAAGTGAGTCGTATTGGCATCTATTATTTTAAGATTATTTATTATCTTACTGACGTAATAATCCAGGTGATAATATGTATTGTATTAGGTTGTGTGTGTGTGTGTGTAAACCCTGTGTGTTGCTGTCCATTAAATGGAGTGAGGCGTTCATTCAAGATCTCTCTCAGATGACACATTTAAAGCACAACATTCCTGCACACTTACTCCCCTCTTATTCACACCTTCCCCCTCATCTGCCACTCCCTTCCTTCCTTCCCTCCCTCTCTCCTTCCCTCCTTCCTCCTCGTCTTCGCTCTCCCCTCACACCTTCTCCCACTCGTCACCCTCTTCTCCGTACAAGGTCCTCCAGTCCGTGTTTAATATATGGCCAGGAGGCTGACAGATGTCTTTTACTGGGTTAGATGATGTACCACACTAAATTGCCCAACAGGAAGATGCTGCCGAGATTAAAGGTAGTAAATAATGTGAGGTTCTTAGTTGGTGTCATTTTTAAGCGTCATTCATGCGGCAAAAATTTTCGCTGGTGTTTTCAGGGTGTGTTGTTTACACGACTG
>NW_024739627.1:0-17027 GCF_018991925.1 Homarus americanus | reverse complement strand
CTAGAAGTTACGTATTGCTTCGGGGTTAAGACGTCGCACTCATGGGGTTAAGACCTCGCACTCATGGGGGTTAAGATCGTCGTACTCATGGGGTTAAGACGTCGCACTAAGGGGTTAAGACGTCGTAATCATGGGGTTAAGACGTCGTACCCATGGGGTTAGGACATCGTACCTGCTATGGGGTTAAGACATCGTACCTGGCGGGGTTAAGGCGTCGCACCATGGGGTTAAGGCGTCGTACCATGGGGTTAACATCGTCTCGCGGGGTTAAGACATCGCACTCTTAGTTAAGACATCGCACTCATGGGGTTAAGACATCGTACTCATGGGGTTAAGACGTCGCACTCATAAAGCGCTAAGACACATCGTACCTATGGGGTTAAGACATCGTACTTAAGGGGTTAAGACACGGTACTCATACATACATCGCACTCATGGGGGTTAAGACGTCGTACTCATGGGGTTAAGACATCGTACCTATGGGGTTAAGACGCGTCGTACTCATGGGGGTGAAGACATCGTACCATGGGGGTTAAGACGTCGTAATCATGGGGGTTAAGACGTCGTACCCATGGGGTTAAGACGTCGCACTCCATGGGGGTTAAGGTCATCGTACCCATGGAAGCCAGACGTCGCACCATGGGGTTGTCATCGTACCCATGGGGTTAAGACGTCACCATAAGCAGACATCGTACACTCATGGGGGTTAAGACGTCGTACCTATGGGGTTGACGTCGTACCTTCCATGGGGTTAAGACCTCGCACTCATGGGGTTAAGACGTCGCACTCATGGGGTTAAGACGTCGTACTCGGCGGGTTAAGACATCGTACCATGGGGTTAAGACATCGTACCATGGGTTAAGACGTCGTACTCCATGGGGTTAAGACGTCGTACCATGGGGTTAAGACATCGTACTCATGGGGTTAAGACGTCGTACCCATGGGGGCTGTCATCGTACTCCATGGGGTTAAGACGTCGTACTCCTTACGGGGTTAAGACATCGTACCTGGCGGGGGGTTACAAGAATGTCGCACCAGGGGGTTAAGACGCTCGTGCACCTGGCGGGGTTAAGACCTCATAATCATGGGGTTAAGACGTCCCACCATGGGGTTAAGCCATCGTACCCATGGGGTTAAGACATCGCACTCATGGGGTTAAGACATCGTACCTGCTGGGGTTAAGACGTTGTACCCATGGGGTTAAGACGTCGTACCCATGGGGTTAAAACATCACCTTATGGGGGTTATGACGTCGCACCATGGGGTTAAGAGACGTCGTACTCATGGGGTTGGTGACGCTGTACCCATGGGGTTAAGCCATCGCACCATGGGGTTGGCATTGCCGTACTCCATGGGGTTGCTTCATCGCACTATGGGGTTAAGACTGCCAAAATACCCAAGGGTTAAGACCTCGTACCTTTATGGGGTTGGCAGACGTCGTAATTATGGGTTAGGGACGTCGTACTCATGGGGGTTAAGACGTCGTACCTGGCGGGGGTTAAGACGTCGTACTCATGGGGGTTAGACATCGCACTATGTAAGTTAAGACATCGTACTCATGGGGCGGCACGTCGTACCATGGGGTTAGGACATCGTACCATGTAAGTTACGCCGTACCATGGGGTTAAGGCGTCGCACCGAAGGGGTTAAGGCATTGTACCATGGGGTTAAGGTTTCACCATGGGGTTAAGACGTCGCACTATGGGGTTAGGACATCGTACCTGGCGGGGGTTAAGGCGTCGCACTATGGGGTTAAGGCGTCGTACCTATGGGTTGGGCGTATTGTACCCATGGGGCTAAGACATCGTACCATGGGGTTGCTCACTGTACCTGCGGGGTTGCTCATCGTACCCATGGGGTTAAGACGGTCGTACTCACGGGGTTAAGACATCGCACTATGGAAGCGGAGACGTCGCACTCATGGGGTTAAGACACGTACCATGTAAAGGTTAAGATCGTACCCGCGAAGTTAAGACATCGCACCATGGGTTAAGACGTCGTACCATGGGGTTAAGACCTCGTACCATGGGGTTAGGGACATCGCACCATGGGGTTAAGACATCGCATCATGGGATAAGACGTCGTACTCAGCGGGGTTAAGACATCGCACTATGGGGTTATCGTCGCACTCATGGGGTTAGACATCGTACTCATGGGGTTAAGACATCGCACCACGGGGTTAAGACGTCGTACCCATGTTAGGACATCGTACCTTATGGGGTTAAGACATCGCAATTACGGGGCAGACGTCGTACTCAGCGGGGGTTAGGACATCGTAATTACGGGGGTTAAGTCATCGTACTCATGGGGGTTAAGACGTCGTACCTGGCGGGGGTTAAGGCGTCGCACTATGGGGGTTAAGGCGTCGTACCATGGGGTTACAAGTGTCGTACCATGGGTTAAGACGTCGTACTCATGGGGGTTAAGACATCGTACCTCATGGGGCGTTGAAGACGTACCCATGGGGGGTTAAGACACTGCACTATGGGGTTAGACATCGCACTATGGGGTTAAGACACTCCACCATGGGGGAAAAGACGTCGTACTCATGGGTTAGGACATCGTACCCATGGGGTTGTTTCATCGTACCATGGGGTTAAGACGTCGTACTCATGGGGTTAAGGCGTCGCACCTTACGTGGGGTTATGTCGTACCTCATAAGCATAAGTGTCGTACCTCATGGGGTTAAGGCATTGCACTACGGGGTTAAGACATCGTACCTATGGGTTAAGACGTCACTCATAAGTTAAGACATCGTACTCATGGGTTAGGACATCGTACTCATGGGGGTTAAGACATCGTACCTATGGGTTAAGACGTCGCACTCATGGGGTTAGGACATCGTACTCATGGGGTTAAGTCATCGCACCATGGGGGTTAAGAGATGTACTCATGGGGGTTAAGGCGTCGTACTCATGGGGTTATGGAGTCGTAATTATGGGGTTAAGGCGTCGTACCTGGCGGGGTTAAGGCATTGTACTCCTATGGGGTTAAGACATCGTACCTGCTGTCATCGTACTCATGGGTTGTCATCGTACTATGGGGTTATACGTCGTACCTATGGGGCTAAGACATCGTACCTTATGGGGTTAAGACGTCGTACTATGGGGGTTAAGACATCGTACCATGGGGTTAAGACATCAAAATTAAGGGGCTAAAACATCGTACTCATGGGGTTAAGACGTCGTACTCATGGGGTTATGATGATCGTACTCATGGGGGTTAGACATCGTACCATGAAGTCAGCGACATCGCACTCATGGGGCCATGACGTCACCATGGGCCAAACATCGCACCATGGGGGTTATATCATCGTACTCACAAGCGAGACATCGTACCCATGGGGTTAAGACGTCGTACTCATGGGGTTAGGGACATCGCACTCATGGGGTTAAGCCATCGTACCTCATGGGTTAAGACGTCGCACTCGCGTTAAGACATCGTACCCATGGGTTAAGCCATCGCAATCAGCGAAGCGGCATCGTCGTACTATGGGGGTTAAGACATCGTACCTATGGGGTTAGGACATCGTACCATAAGTTGTCATCGTACTATGGGTTAAGACGTCGCACCATAGCTAAGACATCGTACCATGGGGTTGTCATCGTACTCCATCAATAGTAATGCACTCATAAGAAGACATCGCACCATGGGGTTAAGACATCGTAATAAGGGCTAGACTGCACCATGCAAAGACATCGCAATCATGTTATTAGCGTCGTACCCATGGCTAAGACATCACCATGGGGTTAAGACATCGCACTACGGCTAAGACATCACCCAAGGGCGTCATCGTAACTCATGTAAGGACCATCCACCATGGGGTTAAGACGTCGTACCTAGCTAACGACATCGCACCCATAGTTGGTGACGTCGCACCACAAGCAAGGCATTGAACTATGGGGCTAAGAACCACACCATGGGGTTGGCGTCGCACTAGCTTAACGCACTATACCATGGGGTTACATCGTACCATGGGTTAAGGCATTGTACCTATGGGTTGTCATCGCACCAAGAAGAGACGTCGCACTCATGGGTTAAGACATCAAAATTACAAGTTAAGACGTCACCATAAGGCATTGCACTATGGGAAGACGTAACTATAAGATACGTACAAACGGCGTTAAACTCAACATATCATACCAAGTAAGACGTCACCATAGTTAAGGTCGTACCCATGGGGTTAAGCCATCGTACCCAGGTTAAGACGTCAAAAATTACAAGAAGACATCGCAACACAAGCAGACGCCAAACCCATGCCAAGGCATTGCACCAAGCAGACGTCGCACCATAACAACCGGCATTGCACAGGAAGCAGACGCCGTACCATAAGCATATATACAAAACAACAGGCATTGCACCCCATGGGGCTAAGACGTCGCACCATGTTAAGACGTCGCACCATGGGGTTAAGACGTATCACCATACAAGACATCGCACCATGGGGTTGACGACTCGCACCATACATAAGGTCAAAATTCACCGGGAAGGCGTAACACAAAGCTAAGGTCGCACCCATAGAGCAATGTCACCCATGGGGTTACAAGGCACCATGGGGTTAAGGCGTCGCACCCAAGGGAAGGTCACCGCACCCATGGGGCCATCGCACCAAGGGTTAAGCCATCAAAACTAAGGGGTTAAGCCAACGCACGCGTTGTCATCGCACCATGGTTAAGCCATTGTACGTCAGAATTTTATATAATCCAATCTACTGCAAATGGGCGAGAGGTTGTATGTGTGTGCAGTACGAGCAGGCGAGGTTGATGTATTATTGCAAATGGCTGCAGGGCGTGTACGGGTGCAGGCGAGGCTGATGGCTATTGCAATGGTTGCATGAGGCGTGTGTGTGTGTGGTGTGCCAAAAACACAAAACCAACACCCACACACAACAACCCCTGTGTGTGTGTGTGTGTGTGTGTGTGTGTGTGTGTAAAAGTATGTATGGCAGATGAGGCTGATGTATTACAGATGGTTGCAGGCGAAGTGTGTGTGTGTGTGTGTGTGTGTGTGTGTGTGTGTGTGTGTACGTGTGTACAGCAGACGAGGTTGACGTGGAGGGCGGTGCACTTCCTAGCTTTCAGCTAATTGTTTTATCTACGTAAGCTAAAGGAGAGGAGGACGCCGCCTCCCCTCCCTCCTCCTCACTACCCTACCCCACTTCCCACCTTTCTTTTTCCCCATACCTCCACCTATCCTAGCCATACCATCTCCCACCTCCCTAGCTACATTCCATCTCCCGGTCCACACACCAAAAATTAGCCGTCTCACCATTACCGACCATTAGCCTGAACGCTTTATTACATGGTCGTTTGAACTGACCACTTACATGCCCCTCAACCTGATTAAAAAGAAGTTGTCTGTCTGTCTGTCTTTATTATTTAACCGAACATCCAATCAGACGACCTGACCTCTCGAGCGTGTGTCTGTGCACGACCTGACTTCGAGCGTGTCTCTGCACGACCTGACCTCGAGCGTCTGTGTATGACCTGACTCTCGAGCGTGTGTGTACGACTGACCTCTCGAGCGTCTGTTCGTCACGACCTGACCTTCGAGCGTCTGTCTGTGTACGACCTGACTCTCGAGCGTCCGGTACGACCTGACCTCTGGAGTGTTCATTCAGACGACCCGACTTCGAGCGTCTGTCTGTTTGGCACTGACCTCCGAGCGTCTGGCTGCATGATCGACCTCCCTCTCGGCCAGTCTGTTCTGCAGACCTGACTTTCGAGCGCCTGTCTGTGTACGACCTGACCTCTGAGGTCTGTCTGTGTACGACCTGAACCTCCGGAGCGTCTGTCTGTGTACGACCTGACCGAGCGCCTGTCTGCAAAGTCTGTACCACCCATCCTTTGATGTCTGTCTGTGTGTGCACGATCCAACCTCCGACGGCTATAAAACCAGACGCGCCAACTTTACGCTAATTATGTTTTTATTTTATTTTATTTTACCCTAAAGTTTTTATCCGGTGCTTACCTTTGTGTTTGTGGTCGTTGTCTGCTAAATTGTTTAATAACGCTGGTTTAACCCTTGAGGACGCTGGTTTAACCTTGAGGATATTCCAAACCT
The DNA here is from genome assembly GCF_018991925.1 of Homarus americanus. Lineage (NCBI taxonomy): Eukaryota > Metazoa > Arthropoda > Malacostraca > Decapoda > Nephropidae > Homarus > Homarus americanus. Next base: position 10,964 of record NW_024739627.1, on the reverse strand, counting down.
TTGAGGATATTGGTTTAACCTTGAGACTATTGGTTTAATCTCGAGGATATTGGTTTAACCCTTTGATGACAGTGTTTTAGCTCTTTTGAGGACGCTGTTTAACCTTGAGGATATTAGGTTTAACCCTTTGAGACTATTGTTTAATCTTGAGGCCCACGTCCTCTAAGTTAAACTATCGTCATTGCAGGTTAAAACCATTTTCTTCATGAAGGGTTAACCATTGAGGCTCATGAATTGCTGTTTTGTTTCAGCCATCGGATTTGAAGATTTAGAATCAATAAACCAACTGAGTAAAGTCTGTTAACAGTAGGATCTGTTGTGAGGTAGTAACGGTACTGTTCTGTTAACAGAATTCATTATACGAGTGAATTGAGTCCGTTTTACATGGATCTGTTTCATGTAACGGGAAAGGTAACCCTGTTAACGAAGATAGCTGTTAACGGTGATGCATATGAGGTGGTAGATGGCTGGCGGTAACAGCTGGACCTCATAAAGTTGTCATCCTGTGTGTGTGGTAATCAATGGTGTACGGTACAAACTTGATCCATTAGTTTGAGGGAGGGTGGCAGCAGCTTGCGTCCAGCCATCTACAGGAGGTTATGATAAAAATGTAACACTGAGGAGGAAACCACAGCAGCTGTTGTTGTTGTTATTACATATTATTATTATTATTATTATTATTATTATTATTATTATTTTGTTATTATTATTATTATTATTATTATTATTATTATTATTAATATTATTATTATTATTATTATTATTATTGCTACACCAAGTTCGCAATAAACCTTCAATTTCACCTGCCTCACAAACAACACCTATACTAATACCTCAACAACAAATTCTGAGCTACAGGTATGGTAATAATATCAACCTGATTCACCTGGAATTATGAGGTATTAAAGAGACGGTACAGCTAATTCTGAGGCTGATATAACAGAGGATAATTTCCACCCAACCGGAATTAGGAATTTTTAATTGTTGGTATTGATAAAATTTAATGTTTTGTGTGAATACAGAATGAGAATTTATAGCCATTGTAGCTAATTCTGGTTGTTTGTACGGGTGATCATATTTATGCAGTAATATATTCAAGGCCGTCTGTTCATATATATATATTTTTTTCATTTGAGGAAATTTAGTTCTGGTAAATGTGTTGAAGGTGAGGTAGAACTGCTGTGTGTTTGATGAGTCAGGAGCCATCATTTAATGTCGTACAACACAGGTGCGCATCAAGGCCAAAAATAACAAGTGAGGCTTGAAACATAGGTCATTTGGGATGGGTAAGATAACGGCGGTGACCTGATGATTAGCTTCAGTTTATTTGAAGATTAAACCATCAAACATTTGATCTCTAGAGCGAAACCTCAAAGCCTAACCCATTAAACCAATACAACGCTTACTTAACCAATCAACCTCGGCTTAACACAACCTAACCAACCTAATTACTTAATATAGCGCCTTCAAAGAAAAAAATAATACAAGCAAAATAAAGCATTAGGTTGCTAATGAGGAAATGGCAATAGATAGGTGTTGGGGACCCAGGTGTGTGTGTAGTCGCCATGTAGCGGGATGTTAACAAGATAATAATAATAAACTAAAAAGATGAAATATTTTAATAACGTAATATGAATAATGATGATAACAATAACAACAAATATTTCAGAAACAGCAAGACAAAAAACAAACCAGAATCATTTCAGTAATTGAATTTATAAAGTTTAAAGGAAAAGATAAACACAATTCATGCATCCTGTTCGTCCTGAAAGAGAAAATGCGAGTAAATAAATAAACAGAAAACACGAGAAATAACAAAACACGGCTGTAAAAAAACCCAGATCAGAGACGCGAATAAAAAATATCAGTAAATGAGAAACCGTGTCTGTTTGATGGCTGTTTTGATTGCTATGGACGAGTCCTGCTGGCTGGCATCCGGGTGTTTTGATGTGCAAGTTGTTTTTTTCCCAGGCGAAAGGTCTTCCCATGCCCGTCTCGTGTGTTGAGGACCCGGGAAATGTGACTGATCTGACACACACACACACACACACACACACACACACACGACACACACACATCTACCACCCCACACTACACCTGTTTAGGCTGATATCTCTTATGGGAGAGCAGCCCAGGAGAGGAAAGAAAGGAGCTGAGGTAGATGAGAAGTGAGATGAACCTAGGTAAGGAGAGCAAGGAGATGACGAAAATGAGGTAGAGGAGAGGAGGAGGAGGTGGAGGGAGGTGAGGGGAGGAGGAGGTGAGAGAATCAATGACCAGACAGAGACAACAATGAAGGAATTGACACCTTCACCACCACTCCAGAAGAGAAGGAGGAGGGAGGAAGGAGGGCTGGAAGGGAGGAGGAGAGGACTGGATGGGAAGGAGGGGGGAAATGAGAGGGGGAGGAATTGCTGGTGATGAAAGGCTAGTAGGTAGGGGGTAGATGAGAGGAGGAGGAGGAGGTAAGAGGTTACATAAGAAAATAAGGAGTCTGCAATATTGACTGCATGGCAGTCTTGTCGAGTTATTTTACCACTCTATCATCCATGAATCTATCTGAATTTTGAAACCATGCCGCAACACTTATCACTACCAATGGCACACAGCCACTTAATGCAGCACACAGCCACTTAATGCAGCACACAGCCAATGCACACACAGCCACTTTATTCAGTACACAGCCAGTTTATAGCACACAGCCAACATACACAGCTCCCATTACACCTAATACACAGGATCAGTGAGGTGTGGGGGCCCCTACTAATTACTGGTAGCGTGTGATGTGTTTTAATTAGCCTAATGACTTTAATTATATTGTCATTGTTCAACCTGGTAAAATAAAAGGTCTTTGGCAACACACACCCTTTTGTTGGGGAGGATATTAATGGTCCTTTCGTCGCCAATACGGTTCCCGCCTCCCGTTTTTTAAGGCTGGTTATCGTTTCCCCATTTTGAGCAAACTCTTGAATAAACTTAATGTGGTTCTCGCCTCCCGTTTTATTTAAATTAATATTGTTGGCCAGTTTCGATATAAAAAACAAACAAAACGCAAAACACTGATTACCGCTTCCCGTTTTTAATTTTTTAGACGACTCTCCATTACCTAGAAAATATTTTAGTTTCCCCCATTATTTCCTTCCAAACAGACAATCTCTAATTCAAGTGATATCGTTAAATATTATTACCATTCCTTGACACGAGAGCAGAAACAGCGTGATAGAGTTAATCTTGTCCACCTGCTTCAGTCTTGGTTTTGTGTGTGTCTGTCTGTCTCGTCTGTCTGTGTTCTGACTTGTTACAACTACATCATCACGTCAAAAGTAGGTCGCGGTGATACCTCCCCTCCCCCTCCCTTCTCCCCCTCCTTCTCCTCCTGGGTGACGACGACTACTGCTGCTGGAGTATTGAACATCGTCTGTCCATCCGGCTCGTCGATGCCCTCTCACTTCCCTAGCCTCTGAGGACCCCAGATTCTCCTCCAGTGTATTGTGGGTGATGGGGAGAGGAGGTGATAGGGGAGGTGAGGGGTGATGGGGAGGTGAGGGTGATGGGAGAGTGGTGAGGGTGATAAGAGAGGAGGGTGATGGGGAGGTGGGTGATAGGGGAGGTGAGGGTGATGGGGAGGTGTGGGTGATAGGGAGGTGAGGGTGATGGGGGGAGGTGGGGTGATAAGGAAGAAGAGGAGGGAAGAGGGGTATAATATGTAGTCTGGGGGTGTGGGTGAGGGAGAAGAGGTCTAGTACAGTGTGTGTGTGTGTGTGTGTGTGTGTGTGTGTAGGTGAGGGTGTACTGGGGTGAACGAACCGTGAAGTGAGATCCTCCGCTGTGCTAGTGACATAACCTCACCTCACCCACTCCTCCTTCCTTACCTCCTCCCTTCCTTACTCTCCTCCCTCCCTTCTCTACTCTCCTCCTCCCTTCTCTACTCTCCTCCTCCCTTCCATCTCTCCCTTCCTTACTCTGCTCCCTGTCTTCCTATTCTCACATCTCCTTCCCTATCCTCCTCCCTCCCTCCATCCTATACTCTTTTCCTCAATACAACCCCTGGAGAAGAGAGAGAGAGAGAGAGAGAGAGAGAGAGACCCACCACCTCCTTCTTTACAAAGTTTTGAGAGGAAAAACTTCCATAGATTAGCTCTTGTAATTCCCAGAATACATTCATATATAAGAATCCAACCCACTGATGACGTTGATGAGGAATTGTGGTCGATGACGTCACTCAGGGCTTTAAATCAACAGGTGGTAGAGGTGTGTGTGTGTGTGTGTGTGTGTGTGTGTGTGTGTGTGTGTGTGTGGGGAACGCGATAACTCAAAGAAATAGAATTGGATTTGGAAGAAACTTGGTGTGTGGATGTTGGCTAAAAAGATGAGAGAGGACTGTGATAATCTGTAATTTTTTGCTTATTTTTGGGAGTTATGGCCTCTGTCGTAGGCCATTGAGGGGGGTGAGGGACTGACCTGATGGCCAACTGGGGAGGGATGGACCCTAATGGCCAACTGGGGTGGCTGGACTTGATGGCTAACTGGTGGGGGCTAGACTCTGATGGCCAACTGGGGGAGGTGGCTGGACTCTGATGGCCAACTGGTGGGGCTGGACTCTAATGGCCAACTGGGGGGTGGCTGGACTCTGATGGCCAACTGGGGAGAGGTGGCTGGACTCTGATGGCCAACTGGGTGGGGGCTAGACTTAATGGCCAACTGGGGTGGCTGGACTCTGATGGCCAACTGGGGGAGGTGGCTGACTGATGGCCAACTGGGGGGGCGACTCTGATGGCCAACTGGGGGGGTCTGGACCATGGCCAACTGGGTGGGGCTGGACTCTGATGGCCAACTGGGGGGAGGTGGCTGACCTGATGGCCAACTGGGTGGGGGCTAGGACTCTAATGGCCAACTGGGGGCGGGTGGCTGGACTCTGATGGCCAACTGGGGGGTGGGTGGTGGACTCTGATGGCCAACGGGGGGGGTGGCTGGACTCTGATGGCCAACTGGGAGGAGGGTGCTAGACTCTGATGGCCAACTGGGGGGGCTAGACTCTAATGGCCAACTGGTGGGGGTGGGTGGCTGGACTCTAATGGCCAACTGGTGGGGGTGGGTTGGACCCGGATGGCCAACTGGGGCAATTTGTAGCCAGGATTGTGTACACTGTTGCTGCGATAAGAGAATTAAATCATTATCTCTAACTTGTGTCTGTGTAAAATACCCCCTGTGTGGCTTTATGATCTGACTGATAAATGTCTTCGTGTGAGGGATGTTTTTATATTCCTAGTGTGATTAAAGGCAGCCAGAAGCCTGTATTTGGTCTTAACAGCACTGAAGGAAGTACTGTGTGGTGGTGGTGGTGGTGGTGGTGGTCAACATCACTGGAGGTATTGTGGTGGTGGTGGTGGTGTCTAATATCACTGGAGGTAGTACTGTGGTGGTGGTGGTCTTAACATCACTGGAGGTAGTACTGTGGTGGTGGTGGTGGTGGTGGTGGTGGTGGTGGTGGTGGTGGTCTTAACATCACTGAGGTAGTACTGTGGTGGTGGTGGTGGTCTTAACATCACTGAGTAGGTACAGTGATGGCCTTATAACATGTAAACAAGACCTAAACTCGACCTGTTTGTCTGACCTGATGGTAAAACCCTAACCACATTCACAAACTTTCGGTGCAAAAATTTGTTTTGTCGTGTTTCCATTGTAACTTGTAAATGAATGGTAAACGTGTGTCTAGTTAGCCCGTTGGATTATCTCACACTAAGGAGGGGGAGGGGTGGCGATGGTAAATTTGACGATGTTTTTAATGAGATTGTGTGTTGTAGGTAAATTGTGTCAGTTGTTTATTTCACGTGAACTAGAAAATTTAATAATGTATCGTAGAACCTTTGAGAATGTACTCTCTCTCCGCCTCTCCTCCTTCCTGACTCCTCCCTGCCCCACCCCTTCACTCTTCCTGTCCTTCTTCCTTCTCTCCTCCCTCTTTCTTTGCGTCTTCCCTTCCTCCCTCTCCAATCCTTTTCTTTCTCCTCTACCCCCCCTTCCTCCTCCTCCAAAGCCTCTTATCCACCTCATCCCACCCTCCTCCTCTCACACCTTCTCTCCTCTCACACCTCTTTTCTCCTCTCACAGCCCTCTCATTCCCTCTCATCCCATCCCTCCCTCCCTCCTCCCAGCCCCTCTCCCTACCATCCCTTTCCTCCTCTCCACCCTGTCCCTCTCCCCTCACCGCCCCTGTACCCTCCTTCTCTACCACCTCCCTGCCCTCCTCACCCCACCCCGCCTCCCCACCCTTCTCCTCCCCGCCCTCACCACCTCCACTTCCACCCTGCCCCTCTCTCCCTGCCCCTCCTCCTGCCCACATCCCTGGAGGTCAATACGGGCGTCCCTGTGAATTTGAATGAATTCAATTGAGTCCGTTGCCTTACACAACACGTCCGCGGTTTCTTTATTTGGACATGTTGTGACTCAGTCGGCGGCTCTCTGCTGCTCATTACTCTTTCTTTGTCTGACTGTCTCTCTCTGTCTGCGTGTACGTGTCTGTCTGCGTATACGTGTCTGTCTGAGTATGTATACGTGTCTGTCTTGAGTGTGTGTATGTGTGTCTGTATGTCTGAGTGTGTGTATATGTGTCTGTATGTCTGAGTGTGTGTATATAATAATAATAATAATAATTAACGGTTTATTGAAAGTTCTGCAGCCCGAAGGCTGAAAATATACATTGGGCATAAATGACTTATTACATACATTGGTGGTTTAACAAAAGCCTTCATTAGAGAAAGGTAAAGGAACATACAGTGAACATACAGATTAATGTAGGTGTTGAACAGCAAAAACGTAGTGTAGTAACTCCTCACAGATGGAGGAGAGGCCTCACGTGGTGTAGTAATTCCCCACAGATGGTGTTATGAGGGCCTCACGTGGTGTAGTAATTCCCCACAGATGGTGTTATGAGGGGCCTCACGTGGTGTAGTAATTCCTCACAGATGGTGTTAAGGAGGCCTCACGTGGTGTAGTAATTCCTCACAGATGGTGTTATGAGGGGCCCTCACGTGGTGTAGTAATTCTCTCACAGATGGTGTTATGAGGGGCCTCTGTGGTGTAGTATTCTCACAGATGGTGTTATGAGGGGCCTACGGTGTAGTAATTCCCCACAGATGGTGTTATGAGGGCCTCGTGGTGTAGTAACTCTCACAGATGGTGTTATGAGGGGCCTCACGTGGTGTAAATTCCTCACAGATGGTGTTATGAGGGCCTCACGTGGTGTAGTAACTCCTTCACATATGGTGTTATGAGGGCCACGTGGTGTAGTAATTCCTCACAGATGGTGTTATGAGGCCTCACGTGGTGTGTAATTCCTCACAGATGGTGTTATATGAGTGAGGTGTGGTTCCAGGCCTTCCTATCGTAGACGGATTAACACATCGCTGGTAGTTGGGTCTCACGGGCCGTTATCACTGGGTACCTGGGACCTCACTGTGAAAGGTCAACTTGGGTACCACTGTTACTGTTGAGTTGTTCTCACTGACTTAAGAACTGTTCACCACTGTTCACTTCTGTTTAACACTGGTTCCATTTCTTTCCTAAATGAAATAGTAACTTCTGGCGTGAACTTGTTGATATTCCGGTGGAGGAGGGTTCGAGGGGGAGTTATGGGCCAACATAATAGTTGACCTGGCTGCTCCGAGAGGAGCGCCAGGTGCGTCTTGACCCTTCGGTGGTCAAGGATGTATGTGTGTCTGTATGTCTGAGTGTGTGTATATGTGTCTGTATACGTGTCTGTCTAGAGTGTGTCTGTTTACGTGTCTGTCTTGAGTGTGCCTGTGTCTGTGTGTATGTCTCCTGTGTGTGTGTATGTCTGTCTGTCTGAGTCTGTGTATGTCTCCTGTGTGTGTGTATGTCTGTCTTTCTGAGTCTGTGTATGTCTCCTGTGTGTGTGTGTGTATGTCTGAGTCTGTATGGTTTCTGTGTGTGTATGTCTGTCTGAGTCTTTGTGTATGTCTCCTTGTGTGTGTGTATGTCTGTCTGAGTCTGTGTATGTCTCCTGTGTGTGTGTGTATGTCTGTCTGAGTCTGTGTATGTCTCCTTGTGTGTGTGTGTGTGTGTATGTCTGAGTCTTTGTGTATGGCTTCTGTGTGTGTATGTCTGTCTGTCTTGGTCTGTGTGTATGTCTCCTGTGTGTGTGTTCTGTGTGTGTGTGTATGTCTGTGTGTATGTTCCCTGTGTGTCGTTCGGTACCTCTCACACCTGAATACACCTCCTTTGTGTCTCTCAAGTGCCTGTCTGTCTAAGTCTTTGTCCCACCGGAGTTAACGTCCTGGTGTGTGTGTGTGTGTGTGTGTGTGTGTGTGTGTGTGTGTGTCAGTTTCCATTAATTCTCTCACACTTTATCTATGTTTGTCTATCTGTGTGCATGTTTGTTTCTCCCACTCACTCACCACACGCACACACACACACGCTTCACACACACACACACACGCTCCAACACACACACACTCACAAAAACGCACACACTCATACGGTCATAAAGTGTCTTGGTGTCACTATTATTGAAGCGTTAAGTCAATCAACAACATCCGCCTCTCGACCCTTGCTGATACTGTTGTTGTTGGTCCAGCTCTGTTCAGGCGGTGATAGTTAGGATAATTGGTATATTCCTGTATATATTCGTAGAACTGAATATTCCTGTTGTATATTCGTAATACCTTGGAATATTCCTGTTGTATATTCATACATCTTGGAATATTCCTGACGTTTATTGCATGTTCTTGGAATATTTCTGTTATATATCTGTTATATACTCCTAACTATATACCCGTATATTCGTCGCTATTATTACCATCGTATATTCTAGGGTTATTGCTATGTTACTACATCACACATACCCCACCAGTTATTACATCATATATATCCGTCTGGTATATTCACAGCCGGTGGTATATATACTGTATGGTAAGGGGAGGGGAGGGGTATGGAGAGGGTAGTGATATAATGGAGGAATCAGTCTAGGCTTTAACCCGTCTTATGGCTTATACTCTCTCTCTCTCTCTCTCTCTCATCGAAAGTGTGAAAAAGTTGTATGTAGTGGAGGAACCCAGGTAGTGGAAGAACCCTGTATGTAGTGGAGGAACCTGTATGTAGTGGGGAACCCTGTATGTAGTGGAGGAACCCTAGTATGTAGTGGAGGAACCCAGGTAGAAGGAGGAACCCAGGTATGTAGTGGAGGAACCCTGGTATGTAGTGGAGGAACCCAGGTATGTAGTGGAGGAACCCGGTATGTAGTGGAGAACCCTGGTATGTAGTGGAGGACCCTGGTATGTAGTGGAGGAACCCAGGTATGTAGTGGAGGAACCCAGGTATGTAGTGGAGGAACCCTGGTATGTAGTGGAGGAACCCTGGTATGTAGTGGAGGAACCCAGGTATGTAGTGGAGGGAACCCAGGTATGTAGTGGAAGAACCCAGGTATGTAGTGGAGGAACCCTGGTATGTAGTGGAGGAACCCAGGTATGTAGTGGAGGAACCCTGGTGTGGAGGAACTGGTATGTAGTGGAGGAACCCTAGTATGTAGTGGAGGAACCCTGGTATGTAGTGTGGAGAACCAGGGTAGTGAGGTGTGCTGTAATTGGCTGATGGTAAGTTACAGAGAACCACTACCTTTGTCCCCGGAGCTGTTTAGGAGGTAACACAGCAATACTAATTAGCCTTAGCTGTGTATTAGTGCAGTGTTGTGTTGTGTTCGGTTGTGTTGTGTTGTGTTGTGTTGTGTGTTCTTCTATGTTCATATGTATTCTGGTGTGTTCATGTGTTTAACTCTTGTTCATTAAGAAAACTATGCTATCCAGGGTGTGTGTGTGTGTGTGTGTGTGTGTGTGTGTGTGTGTGTGTGTGTGTGTGGTCCTAGTCTCGTTCAGAAATAAGTTCAAATATTGTTCATCTGTGTTTTATTTAGTTCACGAATAACACACTTTGTCTAGTCATTGGTGTATCGTAATTAAAGCCCTCAGTGATTGTGTTATGATTTCTACTCACCTGAACTCACCTGTTGGGGTTAATTAGCGTGTAGTCCTTGGCAGGTAATGTAGTCGATGCAAGGTGGGGTATAATTTGGGTGATATCAACGTCAGGGTTTATGTAATGAGGAGGGTGAGAGGGAGTGAGGGAGAGGAGGAGTGGGAGGAGGAGTGGGTGGTTGAGTGTGTGTGTGTGTGGACAGGTGTTGGGAGGAAGGTTCATCCTCTCTCTCTCTCTCATATCCACCCTACTTCCCACTCCCACCTCCTACTTACCCCTCTCTCTCACTCACCCCTCTCACCCATCCTACCTCCACCCCCTCTCACCCACCTTACCTCCACCCCTCTCACCCACCTTACCTCCACCCCCTCTCACCCACCTTACCTCTCACTTCCCTACCTCTCACTTCCCTACCTCTCATCATCCACACCCTACCTCTCACCCGCCCATCCACTCTACCTTCAAGAAAGACACATAAGAAGTTCTCAAATTCTGCCATTGGGAGAACTAACGAATAGAGAGTTGGCCAAATTGGTAAGGTGAGCTTCAGGTGGATAGTGCTCTCTCTCTCACCACGTCTATCAGGAGGAGAGAGAGAGAGAGAGAGAGAGAGAGAGAGAACACACACACACACCCCCCCCACCCCGGCCCGATAGTTCCGGGGCTGTTGTCGGGGTCGGGTTGTTCAGCTCCCCAGGTCCCCTTGATGCTCACCTGGATCGCATTATACTTTCCCACCAGTGCTAGATTTTTGAGGTTCCTTCGAGATTTTTTTTGAGGTTCCTTCGGGAGATTGTTTAGAGGTTCCTTCGAGCTTTTTTAGAGGTTCATTCGATTTTTTTTTGAGTTCCTTCGGGAGTTTTTTTTTTTTTAGAGGTTCCTTCGGGGATTTTTTTTTCAGTTTCGGGAGATTGTTTAGAGGTTCCTTCCTGAGATTTTTTGGAGGTTCCTTCGAGTTAGTAAAGATTCTCTCG
>NW_024739626.1:0-24303 GCF_018991925.1 Homarus americanus | reverse complement strand
TATGATAATCTATTTACGGGAAAGTTGTTTATCTAACCAACTTCGTGGAAAGTAGATATTTCCCATTTTTATGATACAAATTTCTGTTTCTATGATATCTATTTTCGGCAAATTTGGTTATCTAACCAACTTTCCGGAAAGTAGATATTTCCCATTTTTATGATACAAATTTCCTGTTTATGATAATCTATTTTCGGGAAAGTTGTTTATCTAACCAACTTTCGCGGAAAGTAGATATTTCCCATTTTTATGATACAAATTTCCCGTTTTCTATGATAATCTATTTTCGCAAATTTGGTTATCTAACCAACTTCCCGGAAAGTAGATATTTCCCATTTTATGATACAAATTTCCGTTTTCTATGATAATCTATTTTCGGGAAAGTTGTTTATCTAACCAACTTTCGCGGAAAGTAGATATTTCCCATTTTTATGATAAATTTCCTGTTTTCTATGATAATCTATTTTCGGCAAATTTGGTTATCTAACCAACTTTCCCGGAAAGTAGATATTTCCCATTTTTATGATACAAATTTCTTGCTTTATGATAATTCATTTATGGAAAGTTGTTTATCTAACCAACTTTCGCGGAAAGTAGATATTTCCCATTTTTATGATACAAATTTCGTTTTCTATGATAATTCTATTTTCGCAAAATTGGTTATCTAAACAACTTTCCCGGAAAGTAGATATTTCCCATTTTATGATACAAATTTCCTGTTTTCTTGGATAATCTATTTTCGGAAAGTTGGTTATCTAACCAACTTTCGCGGAAAGTAGATATTTCCATTTTTTATGATACAAATTTCCTGTTTTATGATATTTATTTCCGGCAAATTTGTTATCTAACCAACTTTCCCGGAAAGTAGATATTTCCATTTTTATGATACAATTTCCCGTTTTCTATGATAATCTATTTTCGAAAGTTGTTTATCTAACCAACTTTCGCGGAAAGTAGATATTTCCCATTTTTATGATACAAATTTCCTGTTTTCTATGATAATTTATTTTCGGCAAATTTGGTTATCTAACCAACTTTCCTGAAAGTAGATATTTCATTTTTATGATACAAATTTCCTGTTTTCTATGATAATTTTGATACAAATTTCCTGTTTCTATGATAATCTATTTTCGGCAAATTTGGTTATCTAACCAACTTTCTCGGAAAGTAGATATTTCCCATTTTTTATGATACAAATTTCCCGTTTTCTATGATAATCTATTTTCGGGAAAGTTGGTTATCTAACCAACTTTCCCGGAAAGTAGATTTTCCCATTTTTTATGATACAAATTTCCCGTTTTCTATGATAATCTGTTTTCGGCAAATTTGGTTATCTAACCAACTTTCCCGGAAAGTAGATATTTCCCATTTTTATGATATAAATTTCCCGTTTTCTATGATAATCTATTTTCGGGAAAGTTGGTTATCTAACCAACTTTCCCGGAAAGTAGATATTTCCCATTTTTTATGATACAAATTTCCCGTTTTCTATGATAATCTATTTTCGGATAATTTGGTTATCTAACCGACTTTCCCGGAAAGTAGATATTTCCCATTTTTGTGATACAAATTTCCCGTTTTCTATGATAATCTACTTCGCAAAATTAGGTAATATTTCCCCAAAAATTCGAAAATCTATTCCCCCGAAAATCGATAATCTACTTTCCCGAAAAGTAGAAAATCTATCTACTTTTCGGGAAAGTAGATAACCAACTTTCCCGGAAAGTAGATATTTCCCATTTTTTATGATACAAATTTCCCGTTTTCTATGATAATCTATTTTCGGCAAATTTGGTTATCTAACCAACTTTCCCGGAAAGTAGATATTTCCCATTTTTTATGATACAAATTTCCCGTTTTTCTATGATAATCTATTTGCGGCAAATTTGGTTATCTAACCAACTTTCGGAAAGTAGATATTTCCCATTTTTATGATACAAGAACACGTTTTCTATGATAATCTATTTTCGGCAAATTTGGTTATCTAATAACTTTCGGAGAGTAGATAACATTTTTTTATGATACAAATTTCCCGTTTTCTATGATAATCTATTTTCGGAAAATTTGGTTTATCTAATAACTTTCGGAAAGTAGATATTTCCCATTTTGTGATACAAATTTCCCGTTTCTATGATAATCTACTTCGCAAAAAGTGGGTAATATTTCCCCAAAATTCGAAAATCTATTCCCCGAAAATCGATAATCTACTTTCGAAAGTAGAAAATCTATCTACTTTTCGGGAAGTAGATATAACTTTCGGAAAGTAGACAAAGTCCTGATCGAGTATAACAAAGTCCCTAATCGAGTAGGCAAAGTCCCTCATCATCGAGTATAACAAAGGCCCCTCATCGAGTATAACAAAGTCCCATGATCGAGTATAACAAAGTCCCCTCATCGAATATAACAAAGTCCCTTGATCGAGTATAACAAAGTCCCCTGATCGAGTATAACAGAGTCCCCTCATCGAGTATAACAAAGGCCCCTCATCGAGTATAACAAAGTTCCATGATCGAGTATAACAAACTCCCTTCATCGAATATAACAAAGTCCCCTCATCGAGTGTAACAAAGTCCCCTAATCGAGTATAACAAAGTCCCCTGAATGAGTATAAGAAAGGCCCCTGATCGAGTTTAACAAAAGCCCCTGATCGAGTATAACAAAGTCCCCTGGTCGAGTATAACAAAGGCCCCTGATCGAATATAACAAAGGCGCCTGAACGAGTATAACAAAGGCCCCTGATCGAGTATAACAAAGCTCCCTGATCGAGTATACCAAAGCCCCTGGATCGAATATAACAAAGTCCCCCTAATCGATAATAACAAATTCCCTGATCGAGTATAACAAAGCCCCCTGATCAAGTATAACAAAGGCCACTGATCGAGAATAACAAAGACCCCTGGTCGAGTATAACAAAGGCCCCTGATCGAGTATAACAAAGGCCCCTGATCGGGTATAACAAAGTCCCATGATCGAGTATAACAAAGTCCCCTCATCGAATATAACAAAGTCCCCTTATCGAGTATACCAAAGTCCCCTAATCGAGTAGAGCAAAGTCCCCTCATCGAGTATAACAAAGTCCCATGATCGAGTATAACAAAGTCCCCTCATCGAATATAACAAAGTCCCCTGATCGAGTACAACAAAGTCCCATGATCGAGTATAACAAAGTCCCCTGATTGAGTATAAGAAAGGCCCCTGATTGAGTTTAACAAAAGCCCCTGATCGAGTATAACAAAGTCCCCTGGTCGAGTATAACAAAGGCCCCTGATCGAATATAACAAAGCCCCTGGATCGAATATAATAAACTCCCCCTGATCGAGAATAACAAAGTCCCCTGATCGAGTATAACAAAGTCCCCTCATCGAATATAACAAAGTCCCCTGATGGAGTATAACAAAGTCTCCTCATCGAGTTTAACAAAGTCCTCTAATCGACATTAACAAAGGACCTGATCGAGTATAACAAAGGCCCCTGATCAAGTATAACAAGGGCCCCTGATCGAGTATAACAAAGTCTCCTCATCGAGTTTAACAAAGTCCTCTAATCGAAAATAACAAAGGCCTTTGATCGAGTTTAACAAAGGTCCCTGTTCGAGTATAACAAAGGCCTCTAAAAGAGTATAACAAAAGCCACTTTTCGAGTATAACAAAGTCCCCTGATCGAGTATTGCAGAGTCTGCTGATCGAGGATAACAGAGTCCCCTCATCGTGTATAACAAAGGCCACTCATCGAGTATAACAAAGTCCCATGATCCAGTATAACAAAGTCCCCTTATCGAATATAACAAAGTCCCCTGATCGAGTACAACAAAGTCTCCTGATCGAGTATAACAAAGGCACCTGATCGAGTATGACAAAGGCCCCTCATCGAGTATAACAAAGTCCCCTGATCGAGTATAAGAAAGGCCTCTGATCGAGTTTAACATAGGCCCCTCATCGAGTATAACAAAGTCCCCCGATCGAGTATAACAAAGTCCCCAGATCGAGTATAACAAATTCGCCTGATCGAGTATAACAAAGCCCCCTCATCGAATATAACAAAGTCCCCTGATCGAGTATAACAAAATCCCGTGAACGAGTATAAGAAAGTCCCCTGATCGAGTATAACAAAGTCCCTGATCGAGTATAACAAAGTTCCTGATCGAGTATAACAAATGCCCCAGATCTAGTATAACAAAGGCCCCTGATCGAGTATAACAAAGTCCCATGATCGAGTATAACAAAGTCCCCTCATCGAGTAATACAGTCCCATGATCGAGTATACCAAAAGTCCCTCACTGAATATGCTAACAGTCCCCTGATCGAGTATATAAAGTCCCTTGATCGAGAAGAATAAAAGTCCCTCATCGAGTATAAGTAACAAAGGCCCCTATCGAGTGTAACAGTTCCATGATCGAGTATATCAAAGTCCTATCGAATATAACAAAGTCCCCTGATCGAGTATAACAAAGTTCCCTGATCGAGCAAAAACAGCGTCCTCATCGAGTATAACAAAGGCCCTTGATCGAGTATAACAAAGTCCCAAGGATCGAGTATAACAAAGTCCTCATCGAATATAACAAAGTCCCCTAATCGAGTATAACAAAGTCCCCTGATCGAGTATAACAAAGTCCCCTGATTGAGTATAAGAAAGGCCCCTGAGCGAGTTTAATAAAAGCCCCTGATCGAGTATAACAAAGTCCCCTGGTCGAGTATAACAAAGGCCCCTGATCGAATATAACAAAGGCGCCTGAACGAGTATAACAAAGGCCCTTGATCGAGTATAACAAAGTTCCCTGATCGAGTATAACAAAGCCCCTGGATCGAATATAATAAACTCCCCCTGATCGAGAATAACAAAGTCCCCTGATCGAGTATAACAAAGTCCCCTCATCAAGTATAACAAAGGCCACTGATCGAGATAGCAAAGACCCCTGATCGAGTATAACAAAGGCCCCTGATCGAGTATAACAGCGCCCCTGATCGGGTATAACAAAGTCCCATGATCGAGTATAACAAAGTCCCTCATCGAATATAACAAAGTCCCCTGATCGGGTATACCAAGGTCCCCTAATCGAGTAGAGCAAAGTTCCCTCATCGAGTATAACAAAGGCCCGTCATCGAGTTTCACAAAGTCCCATGATCGAGTATAACAAAGTCCCCTCATCGAATATAACAAAGTCCCCTGATCGAGTATAACAAAGTTCCCTTATCGAGTATAACAAAGGCCCCTGATCGAGTATAACAAACGCCTCTGATCGAGTATAACAAAGTCCCATTATCGAGTATAACAAAGTCCCCTCATAGAATATAAGAAAGTCCCCTGATCGAGTATAACAAAGTTCCCTGATCGAGTAAAACAAAGGCCCCTGATCGAGTATATCAAAGGCCCCTGATCGAGTATAACAAAGTCTCCATGATCGAGTATATAACAAAATCCTCATCGAATATATAATAAAGTCCCCTGATCGAGTATAAATAAAAAGTCCCCTGATCGAGTATAACAAAGTCCCCTGATTGAGTATAACAAAGTGTCTTGATCGAGTTTAACAAAAGCCCTGGATCGAGTATAACAAAGTCCCCTGGTCGAGTATAACAAAGGCCCTGATCGAATATAACAAAGGCGCCTGAACGAGTATAACAAATGCCCCTGATCGAGTATAACAAAGTTCCCTGATCGAGTATAACAAAGGCCCCTGATCGAGTATAACAAAGGCCCCTGATTGAGTATAACAAAGTCCCCTCATCGAATATAACAAAGGCCCCTCATCGAGTATAACAAAATCACCTTATCGAATATAACAAAGTCCCCTGATCGAGTACAACAAAGTCCCCTGATCGAGTATAACAAAGGCACCTGATCGAGTATGACAAAGTCCCCTGATCGAGTATAACAGAGTCCCCTGGTCGAGTATAACAGACTGCCCTAATCGAGTGTAACAAAGTCCCCTCATCGAGTATAACAAAGTCCCCTCATCGAGTATAACAAAGTCCCCTGATCGAGTATAACAAATTCGCCTGATCGACTATAACAAAGTCCCCTGATTGAGTATAACAAAGGCCCCTGATCGAGTTTAACAAAAGCCCCTGATCGAGTATAACAAAGTTTCCTGATCGAGTATAACAAAGCCCCTGGATCGAATATAACAAAGTCCCCCTGATCGAGAATAACAAAGTCCCCTGATCGAGTATAACAAAGCCCCCTGATCAAGTATAACAAAGGCCACTAATCGAGAATAACAAAGACCCTTGGTCGAGTATAACAAAGGCCCCTGATCGAGTATAACAAAGGCCCCTGATCGGGTATAACAAAGTCCCATGATCGAGTATAACAAAGTCCCCTCATCGAATATAACAAAGTCCCCTGATCGAGTATACCAAAGTCCCCTAATCGAGTAGAACAAAGTCCCCTCATCGAGTATAACAAAGGCCCCTCATCGAGTGCCACAAAGTCCCATGATCGAGTATAACAAAGTCCCCTCATCGAATATAACAAAGTCCCCTGATCGAGTATAACAAAGTTCCCTTATCGAGTATAACAAAGGCCACTGATCGAGTATAACAAAGGCCTCTGATCGAGTATAACAAAGTCCCATGATCGAGTATAACAAAGTCCCTCATAGAATATAAGAAAGTCCTGATCGAGTATAACAAAGTTCCTGATCGAGTAAAAACAAAGGCCCTGATCGAGTAAAATAAAGTCCCATGATCGAGTATAACAAAGGCTCCTGATCGAGTATAACTAAGTCCCCTGATCGAGTATAACAAAGGACCCTAATGGCGTATAACAAAGTCCCAAGATTGCGTATAACAAAGTCTCCTGATCGAGTATAACAAAGTCCTCTGATCGAGTAAAACAAAGTAACCTGATCGAGTATAATAAAGTGCCCTGATCGAGAATAACAAAGTCCCCTGATCGAGTTTAACAAAGTCCCCTTATCGAGTACAATAAAGCCCCTGATCGAGTATAACAAAGTCCCATGATCGAGTATATAACAAAGTCCCCTTATCGAATATAACAGTCCCCCTGATCGAGTATAACAAAGTCCCCTGGATCGAGTAGAACAAAGTCCCCTCATCGAGTATAACAAAGGCCCCTCATCGAGTGTAACAAAGTCCCATGATCGAGTATAACAAAGTCCCCTCATCGAATATAACAAAGTCCCCTGATCGAGTATAACAAAGTTCCCTGATCGAGTATAACAAAGGCCCCTGATCGAGTATAACAAAGTTCCATGATCGAGTATAACAAAGTCCCCTCATCGAATATAACAAAGTCACCCTGATCGAGTATAACAAAGTCCCCTGATCGAGTAGAACAAAGTCCCCTCATCGAGTATAACAAAGGTCCCTGATCGAATATAACAAAGGCGCCTGAACGAGTATAACAAAAGGCCCTAATCGAGTATTTCAATGTCCCCTGATCGAGTATAACAATGGCCTCTGATCGAGGTTAACAAAGTCCCCTGATCGAGTATAACAAAGTCCCCTCACCGAGTATAACAAAGTCCCCTGATCGAGTATAACAAATTCGCCTGATCGAGAATAACAAACCCCCCTGATCGAGTATAACAAAGGTCCCTGATCGAATATAACAAAGGCGCCTGAACGAGTATAACAAAGGGCCCTGATCGAGTATTTCAAAGTTCCCTGATCGAGTATAACAAAGTCCCCTGATCGAGTATAACAAAGTCCCCTGATCGAGTATAACAAAGTCCCCTGATCGAGTATAACAAATTCGCCTGATCGAGTATAACAAAGCCCCCTCATCGAGTATAACAAAGTCCCCTGATCGAGTATAACAAAATCCCCTGAACGAGTATAAGAAATTCCCCTGTTCGAGTATAACAAGGTCCCCTGATCGAGTATAACAAAGTCCCTGATCGAGTATAACAAAGTTCCCTGATCGAGTATAACAAAGGCCTCTGATCGAGAGTAATAATAACAAAGTCCCCTGATCGAGTATAACAAAGTCCCGTGATCGAGTATAACAAACTCCCCTGGTCGAGGATAACAAAGTCCCCTGATCGAGTATAACAAAGGCCCCTGATCGAGTATAACAAAGTCCCATGATCGACTATAACAAAGTCCCCTCATCGAATATAACAAGGTCCCCTGATCGAGTATAACAAAGTCCCCTCATCGCGTATAACAAAGGCCCCTCATCGAGTATAACAAAGTCCCATGATTGAGTATAACAGAATCCCCTCATCGAGTATAACAAAGGCCCCTCATCGAGTATAACAAAATCCCATGATCGACTATAACAAAGTCCCCTCATCGAATATAACAAAGTCCCCTGATCGAGTATAACAAAGTCCCCTGATCGAGTATAACAATGTCCCCTGATCGAGTATAACAAAGTCCTCTAATCGAGGGTGAATAAATAAAGGCCTTTTTGATCGAGCTTAACAAAGGTCCCTTTCGAGTATAACAAAGGCCTCTAAAAGTATAACAAAGCCACTTTTCGAGTATAACAAAGTCCCCTGATCGAGTATTGCAGAGTCCGCTGATCGAGGATACAGAGAGCCCTCATCGTATAACAAAGGCCACTCATCGAGTATAACAAAGTCCCATGATCCAGTATAACAAAGTCCCCTTATCGAATATAACAAAGTCCCTTGATCGAGTACAACAAAGTCCCTAATCGAGTATAACAGGCACCTGATCGAGTATGACAAAGTCCCCTGATCGAGTATAACAAAGTCCCTGATCGAGTATAACAAAGGCCTTGATCGAGTTTAACAGCGCCCTCATCGAGTATAACAAAGTCCCTGATCGAGTATAACAAATTCGCCTGATCGAGTATAACAAAGCCCCTCATAGAATATAAACAAAGTCCCTGATCGAGTATAACAAAATCCTGTAAACGAGTATAAAAGTCCCCTCATCGAGTATAACAAAGTCCCTGATCGAGTATAACAGTTCCTGATCGAGCACAACAAAGTCCCCTGATCGAGTATAACAAAGGCACCTGATCGAGTATGACAATGTCCCCTGATCGAGTATAACAGAGTCCCCTGGTCGAGTATAACAGACTGCCCTGATCGAGTATAACAAAGTCCCCTGATCGAGTATAACAAAGGCCTCTGATCGAGTTTAACAAAGGCCCCTCATCGAGTATAACAAAGTCCCCTGATCGAGTATAACAAAGTCCCCTGATCGAGTATAACAAATTCGCCTGATCGAGTATAACAAAGCCCCCTCATAGAATATAACAAAGTCCCCTGATCGTGTATAACAAAATCCCGTGAACGAGTATAAGAAAGTCCCCTCATCGAGTATAACAAAGTCCCCTGATCGAGTATAACAAATTCGCTTGATCGAGTATAACAAAGCCCCCTCATAGAATATAACAAAGTCCCATGATCGTGTATAACAAAATCCTGTGAACGAGTATAAGAAAGTCCCCTCATCGAGTATAACAAAGTCCCCTGATCGTGTATAACAAAGTTCCCTGATCGAGTATAACAAAGGCCCCTGATCGAGTATAACAAAGGCCCCTTATCGAGTGTAACAAAGTCCCATGATCGAGTATAACAAAGTCCCCTCATCGAATATAACAAAGTCCCCTGATCGAGAATAGCGTCTTGATCGAGTAAAACAAAGGCCCCTGAACGAGTATAACAAAGGCCCCTGATCAAGTATAACAAAGTCCCATGATCGAGTATAACAAAGTCCCCTCATCGAATATAACAAAGTCCCCTCATCGAGTATAACAAAGTCCCCTGATCGAGTATAACAAAGTTCCCTGATTGAGTATAACAAAGGCCCCTGATAGAGTTTAACAAAAGCCCCTGATCGAGTATAACAAAGTCCCCTGGTCGAGTATAACAAAGGCCCCTTATCGAATATAACAAAGTCGCCTGAACGAGTATAACAAAGGCCCCTGATCGAGTATAACAAAGTTCCCTGATCGAGTATAACAAAGCCCCTGGATCGAATATAACAAAGTCCCCTGATCGAGTATAACAAAGCCCCCTGATCAAGTATAACAAAGCCCCCTGATCAAGTATAACAAACGCCCGTGATCGAGTATAACAAAGACCCCTGGTCGAGTATAACAAAGGCCCCTGATCGAGTATAACAAAGGCCCCTGATCGAGTATAACAAAGTCCCATGATCGAGTATAACAAAGTCCCCTCATCGAATATAACAAAGTCCCCCTCATCGAGTATAACAAAGTCCCCTAATCGAGTAGAGCAAAGTCCCCTCATCGAGTATAACAAAGGCCCTCATCGCGTGTAACAGTCCCATGATCGAGTATAACAAAGTCCCTCATCAAATATAACAAAGTCCCCTGATCGAGTATAACAAAGTCCCTGATCAAGTAGAACAAAGTCCCTCATCGAGTATAACAAAGGCCCTCATCGAGTGTAACAAAGTCCCATGATCGAGTATAACAAAGTCCCTCATCGAATATGCAACAAAGTCCCTGATCGAGTATAACAAAGTCCCTGATCGAGTATAACAAAAGCCCCTGATCGAGTATAACAAAGTCCCCTGGTCGAGTATAACAAAGGCCCCTGATCGAATATAACAAAGGCGCCTGAACGAGTATAACAAACGCCCCTGATCGAATATAACAAAGTTCCCTGATCGAGTATAACAAAGCCCCTGGATCGAATATAACAAAGTCCCCCTGATCGAGAATAACAAAGTCCCATGATCGAGTATAACAAAGACCCCTGGTCGAGTATAACAAAGGCCCCTGATCGAGTATAACAAAGGCCCCTGATCGAGTATAACAAAGTCCGATGATCGAGTATAACAAAGTCCCCTCATCGAATATAACAAAGTCCCCTAATCGAGTATAACAAAGACCCCTAATCGAGTAGAGCAAAGTCCCATCATCGAGTGTAAGAAAGTCCCCTGATCGAGTATAACAAAGTCCCATGATCGAGTATAACAAAGGCCCCTCATCGAGTGTAACAAAGTCCCATGATCGAGTATAACAAAGTCCCCTCATCGAATATAACAAAGTCCCCTGATCGAGTATAACAAAGTTCATTGATCGAGTATAACAAAGGCCCTGATCGAGTATAACAAAGGCCCCTGATCGAGTATAACAAAGTCCCCTAATCGAGTAGAGCAAATTCCCCTCATCGAGTATAACAAAGGCCCCTCATCGAGTGTAACAAAGTCCCATGATCGAGTATAACAAAGTCCCCTCATCGAATATAACAAAGGCCCCTGATCGAGTATAACAAAGTTCCCTGATCGAGTATAACAAACGCACCTGATCGAGTATAACAAAGGCCCCTGATCGAGTATAACAAAGTCCCATGATCGAGTATAACAAAGTCCCCTGGTCGAGTATAACAAAGGCCCCTAATCGAATATAACAAAGGCGCCTGGACGAGTATAACAAAGGCCCTTGATCGAGTATTTCAAAGTTCCCTGATCGAGTATAACAAAGTCCCTTGATCGAGTATAACAAAGGCCTCTGATCGAGTTTAACAAAGTCCCCTGATCGAGTATAACAAAGTCCCCTCACCGAGTATAACAAAGTCCCCTGATCGAGTATAACAAAATCCCCTGATCGAGTATAACAAAGTCCCATGATCGAGTATAACAAAGTCCCCTCATTGAATATAACAAAGTCCCCTGATCATGTATAAGAAATTCCCCTGATCGAGTAGAACAAAGTCCCCTCATCGAGTATAACAAAGGCCCCTCATCGAGTATAACTAAGTCCCATGATCGAGTATAACAAAGTCCCCTCATCGAATATAACAAAGTCCCCTGATCGAGTATAACAAAGTCCCCTGATCGAGTATAACAGAGTCCCCTCAACGATTATAACAAAGGCCCCTCATCGAATATAACAAAGTCCCCTGATCGAGCATAACAAAGTCCCCTGAGCGAGTATAACAAAGTCCCCTGATTGAGTATAAGAAAGGCCCCTGATCGAGTTTAACAAAAGCCCTTGATCGAGTATAACAAAGTCCCCTGGTCGAGTATAAGAAAGGCCCCTGATCGAATATAACAAAGGCGCCTGAACGAGTATAACAAAGGCCTTGATCGAGTATAACAAAGTTCCCTTATCGAGTATAACAAAGCCCCTGGATCGAATATAATAAACTCCCCCTGATCGAGAATAACAAAGTCCCCTGATCGAGTATAACAAAGTCCCCTGATCGGGTAAATTAAAGGCCCCTGATCGAGTATAACAAAGGCCCTTGATCGAGCATAACAAACTCCCATGGTCGAGTATAACAAAGTCCCCTCATCGAATATAACAAAGTCCCCTGATCGAGTATAACAAAGTCTCCTCATCGAGTTTAACAAAGTCCTCTAATCGAGAATAACAAAGGCCCCTAATCGAGTATAACAAAGGCCCCTCATCGAGTATAACAAGGGCCCCTGATCGAGTATAACAAAGTCTCCTCATCGAGTTTAACAAAGTCCTCTAATCCAGAATAACAAAGGCCTTTGATCAAGTTTAACAAAGGCCCCTGTTCGAGTATAACAAAGGCCTCTAAAAGAGTATAACAAAGGCCACTTTTCGAGTATAACAAAGTCCCCTGATCGAATATTACAGAGTCCCCTGGTCGAGGATAACAGAGTCCCCTCATCGAGTATAACACAGGCCACTCATCGAGTATAACAAAGTCCCATGATCCAGTATAACAAAGTTCCCTTATCGAATATAACAAAGTCCCCTGATCGAGTACAACAAAGTCCCCTGATCCAGTATAACAAAGGCACCTAATCGAGTATGGCAAAGTCCCCTCATCGAGTATAACAAAATCCCCTGGTTGAGTATAACAAAGGCCCCTGATCGAGTTTAACAAAGGCCCCTGATCGAGTATAGAAAAGTCCCCTAGTCGAGTATAACAAAGTCCCCTGATCGAGTATAACAAAGGCCCCTCATCGAATATAACAAAGGCGCCTGAACGAGTATAACAAAGGCCCTTGATCGAGTATAACAAAGTTCCCTGATCGAGTATAACAAAGCCCCTGGATCGAATATAATATACTCCCCCTGATCGAGAATAACAAAATCCCCTGATCGAGTATAACAAAGACCCCTGATCGAGTATAAGAAAGGCCCCTGATCGAGTATAACAAAGACCCCTGGTCGAGTATAACAAAGGCCCCTGATCGAGTATAACAAAGGCCCCTGATCGAGTATAACAAAGTCCCATGATCGAGTATAACAAAGTCCCCTCATCGAATATAAAAAAGTCCTCTGATCGAGTATACCAAAGTCCCCTAATCGAGTAGAGCAAAGTCCCCTCATCGAGTATAAAAAAGGCCCCTCATCGAGTGTAACAAAGTCCCATGATCGAGTATAACAAAGTTCCCTTATCGAGTATAACAAAGGCCCCTGATCGAGTATAACAAAGGCCTCTGATCGAGAATAACAAAGTCCCATGATCGAGTATAACAAAGTCCCCTCATAGAATATAACAAAGTCCCCTGATCGAGTATAACAAAGTCCCCTGATCGAGTAGAACAAAGTCCCCTCATCGAGTATAACCAAGGCCCCTCATCGAGTGTAACAAAGTCCCATGATCGAGTATAACAAAGTCCCCTCATCGAATATAACAAAGTCCCCTGATCGAGTATAACAAAGTTCCCTGATCGAGTAAAACAAAGGCCCCTGATCGAGTATATCAAAGGCCCCTGATCGAGTATAACAAAGTCCCATGATCGAGTATAACAAAATCCCCTCATCGAATATGACAAAGTCCCCTGATCGAGTATAACAAAGTCCCTGATCGAGTATAACAAAGTCCCTGATTGAGTATAACAAAGGCCCCTGATCGAGTTTAACAAAAGCCCTGATCGAGTAGCAACAAAGTTCCCTGATCGAGTATAACAAAGCCCCTGGATCGAGTATAACAAAGTCCCCCTGATCGAGAATAACAAAGTCCCCTGATCGAGTATAACAAAGCCCCCTGATCAAGTATAACAAAGGCCCCTGATCGAGTATAACAAAGACCCCTGGTCGAGTATAACAAAGTCCGATGATCGAGTATAATAAAGTCCCCTCATCGAATATAACAAAGTCCCCTGATCGAGTATAACAAAGTCCCCTAATCGAGTAGAGCAAAGTCCCCTCATCGAGTGTAACAAAGTCCCCTGATCGAGTATAACAAAGGCCCCTGATCGAGTATAACAAAGTCCCATGATCGAGTATAACAAAGTCCCCTGATCGAGTATAACAAAGGCCCCTAATCGAATATAACAAAGGCGCCTCAACGAGTATAACAAAGGCCTTTGATCGAGTTTAACAAAGGCCCCTGTTCGAGTATAACAAAGGCCTCTAAAAGAGTATAACAAAGGCCACTTTTCGAGTTTAACAAAGTCCCCTCATCGAGTATTACAGAGTCCGCTGATCGAGGATAACAGAATCCCCTCATCGAGTATAACAAAGGCCACTCATCGAGTATAACAAAGTCCCATGATCCAGTATAACAAAGTCCCCTTATCGAATATAACAAAGTCCCCTGATCGAGTACAACAAAGTCCCTTGATCGAGTATAACAAAGGCACCTGATCGAGTATGACAATGTCCCCTGATCGAGTATAACAGAGTCCCCTGGTCGAGTATAACAGACTGCCCTGATCGAGTATAACAAAGTCCCCTGATCGAGTATAACAAAGGCCTCTGATCGAGTTTAACAAAGGCCCCTCATCGAGTATAACAAAGTCTCCTGATCGAGTATAACAAAGTCCCCTGATCGAGTATAACAAATTCGCCTGATCGAGTATAACAAAGCCCCCTCATAGAATATAACAAAGTCCCCTGATCGTGTTTAACAAAATCCCGTGAACGAGTATAAGAAAGTCCCCTGATCGAGTATAACAAAGTCCCCTGATCGAGTATAACAAATTCGCTTGATCGAGTATAACAAAGCCCCCTCATAGAATATAACAATGTCCCCTGATCGTGTATAACAAAATCCCGTGAACGAGTATAAGAAAGTCCCCTCATCGAGTATAACAAAGTCCCCTGATCGAGTATAACAAAGTTCCCTGATCGAGTATAACAAAGGCCCCTAATCCAATATAACAAAGGCCCCTTATCGAGTGTAACAAAGTCCCATGATCGAGTATAACAAAGTCCCCTGATCGAGTATCACAAAGTCCCCTGATTGAGTATAACAAAGGCCCCTGATCGAGTTTAACAAAAGCCCCTGATCGAGTATAACAAAGTCCCCTGGTCGAGTATAACAAAGGCCCCTGATCGAATATAACAAAGGCGCCTGAACGAGTATAACAAAGTCCCCTAATCGAGTAGAGCAAAGTCCCCTCATCGAGTGTAACAAAGTCCCCTGATCGAGTATAACAAAGTCCCATGATCGAGTATAACAAAGCCCCTCATCGAGTGTAACAAAGTCCCATGATCGAGTATAACAAAGTCCCCTCATCGAATATAACAAAGTCCCCTAATCGAGTATAACAAAGTTCATTGATCGAGTATAACAAAGGCCCCTGATCGAATATAACAAAGGCGCCTGAACGAGTATAACAAAGGCCCCTGATCGAGTATAACAAAGTTCCCTGATCGAGTATACCAAAGCCCTTGGATCGAATATAACAAAGTCCCCCTGATCGAGAATAACAAAGTCCCCTGATCGAGTATAACAAAGCCCCCTGATCAAGTATAACAAAGGCCACTGATCGAGAATAACAAAGACCCCTGGTCGAGTATAACAAAGGTCCCTCATCGAGTATAACAAAGGCCCCTGATCGGGTATAACAAAGTCCCATGATCGAGTATAACAAAGTCCCCTCATCGAATATAAAAAAGTCCTCTGATCGAGTATACCAAAGTCCCCTAATCGAGTAGAGCAAAGTCCCCTCATCGAGTATAAAAAAGGCCCCTCATCGAGTGTAACAAAGTCCCATGATCGAGTATAACAAAGTTCCCTTATCGAGTATAACAAAGGCCCCTGATCGAGTATAACAAAGGCCTCTGATCGAGAATAACAAAGTCCCATGATCGAGTATAACAAAGTCCCCTCATAGAATATAACAAAGTCCCCTGATCCGGTAACAAGTCCCCTGATCCGAGAGTAGAACAAGTCCTCATCGGAAATTATAACAAAGGCCCTCATCGGAGTGTAACAAGTCCCATGATCAGAGTATAACAAAGTCCCCTCATCAGATATTATAACAAAGTCCTGATCGAGAGTATAACAAAGTTCCTGATCAGGTAAAACAAAAGGCCCCTGATCAGTATATCAAAAGGGCCCTGATCCGGAAGTATAACAAGTCCATGATCGAGTATAACAAAATCCCCTCATCCAGATATGACAAAGTCCTGATCCGAGTATAACAAAGTCCCTGATCGGGTATAACAAGTCCCCTGATTGAGTATAACAAAGGCCCTGATCCGGAGTTTAACAAAACCCCCTGATCAAGAGTATAACAAAGTCCCTGAATTAAAGTATAACCAGGCCCTGATCGAATATAACAAAAGGCGCCTGAACAGCGAGTATAACAAAAGGCCCCCTGATCGAGGTATAACAAAAGTTCCTGATCGAGTATAACAAAGCCCCTGGATCGAATATAACAAAGTCCCCCTGATCGAGAATAACAAAGTCCCCTGATCGAGTATAACAAAGACCCCTGGTCGAGTATAACAAAGGCCCCTAATCGAGTATAACAAAGGCCCCTGATCGAGTATAACAAAGGCCCCTGATCGAGTATAACAAAGTTCCCTGATCGAGTATAACAAAGCCCCTGGATCGAATATAACAAAGTTCCCCTGATCGAGAATAACAAAGGCCCCTGATCGGGTATAACAAAGTCCCATGATCGAGTATAACAAAGTCCCCTCATCGAATATAACAAAGTCCCCGGATCGAGTATACCAAATTCCCCTAATCAAGTAGAGCAAAGTCCCCTCATCGAGTATAACAAATGCCCCTCATCGAGTGTAACAAAGTCCCATGATCGAATATAACAAAGTCCCCTGATCGAGTATAACAAAGTTCCATTATCGAGTATAACAAAGGCTCCTAATCGAGTATAACAAAGGCCTCTGATCGAGTATAACAAAGTCCCATGATCGAGTATAACAAAGTCCCCTCATAGAATATAACAAAGTCCCCTGATCGAGTATAACAAAGTCCCCTGATCGAGAAGAACAAAGTCCCCTCATCGAGTATAACAAAGGCCCCTCATCGAGTGTAACAAAGTCCCATGATCGAGTATAACAAAGTCCCCTCATCGAATATAACAAAGTCCCTGATCCGAGTAAACCAGTTCCCTGATCAGGTAAAACAAAGGCCCCTGATCAGCAGGCTATCAAAGGCCCTGATCGAGTATAACAAAAAGTCACTGATCGAGTATAACAAAATCCCTCATCGAATATAACAAAGTCCCTGATCGGGTATAACAAAGTCCCCTGATCGAGTATTACAGGAGTCCCTGATTGGTATAACAAAAGGCCTGATCGAGTTTAACAAAGGCCCCTGATCGAGTATAACAAAAGTCCCCTGGTGGCAGTATAACAAAGGCCCTGATCCAGCGAATACAACAAAGGCGCCTGAACAGAGGTATAACAAGGCCCTTATCGAGAGTATAACAAAGTCACCTGATCGAGTATAACAAAGTCACCTGATCGAGTATACCAAAGTCCCCTGATCGAGAATAACAAAGTCCCGTCACCGAGTATAACAAAAAACCCTGATAAAGTATAACAAAGACCCCTAATCGAGTATAACAATGACCCTGATCAAGTATAACAAAGTCCCCTCATCGAGTACAACAAAGTCCCCTCATCGAGTATAATAAAGTCCCCTCATCGAGTATAACAAAGTCCCTAATCGAGTAGAGCAAAGTCCCCTCATCGAGTGTAACAAAGTCCCCTGATCGAGTATGACAAAGTCCCATGATCGAGTATAACAAAGGCACCTCATCGAGTGTAACAAAGTCCCATGATCGAGCATAACAAAGGCCCCTGATCGAGTATAACAAAGGCCCCTGATCGAGTATAACAAAGTCCCCTAATCGAGTAGAGCAAAGTCCCTCATCGAGTATAACAAAGGCCCCTCATCGAGTGTAACAAAGTCCTAAGATCGAGTATAACAAAGTCCCCTCATCGAATATAACAAAGTCCCTTGATCGAGTATAACAAAGTTCCCTGATCGAGTATAACAAAGGCCCCTGATCGAGTATAACAAAGGCCCCTGATCGAGTATAACAAAGTCCCATGATCGAGTATAACAAAGTCCCCTGGTCGAGTATAACAAAGGCCCCTAATCGAATATAACAAAGGCGCCTGAACGAGTATAACAAAGGCCTATGATCGAGTTTAACAAAGGCCCCTGTTCGAGTATAAGAAAGGCCTCTAAAAGAGTATAAAAAAGGCCACTTTTCGAGTATAACAAAGTCCCCTGATCGAGTATTACAGAGTCCGCTGATCGAGGATAACAGAGTCCCCTCAACGAGTATAACAAAGGCCACTCATCGAGTATAACAAAGTCCCATGATCCAGTATAACAGAATCCCCTTATCGAATATAAAAAAGTCCCCTGATCGATTACAACAAAGTCCCCTGATCGAGTATAACAAAGGCACCTGATCGAGTATGACAAAGTCCCCTGATCCAGTAAAACAGAGTCCCCTGGTCGAGTATAACAGACTGCCCTAATCGAGTGTAACAAAGTCCCCTGATCGAGTATAACAAAGTCCCCTGATCGAGTATAACAAAGGCCTCTGATCGAGTTTAACAAAGGCCCCTCATCGAGTATAACAAAGTCCCCTGATCGAGTATAACAAAGTCCCCTGATCGAGTATAACAAATTCGCCTGATCGAGTATAACAAAGCCACCCTCATAGAATATAACAAAGTCCCCTGATCGTGTATAACAAAATCCCGTGAACGAGTATAAGAAAGTCCCCTGATCGAGTATAACAAAGTCCCCTGATCGAGTATAACAAATTCGCTTGATCGAGTATAACAAAGCCCCCTCATAGAATATAACAAAGTCCCATGATCGTGTATAACAAAATCCTGTGAACGAGTATAAGAAAGTCCCCTCATCGAGTATAACAAAGTCCCCTGATCGTGTATAACAAAGTTCCCTGATTATATAACAAAAATCCTGTGAACGAGCATAAGAAAGTCCCCACTATAGCAACAAAAACCTTGACTTAAGGCACAAAGTTCCCTGATCGAGATAACAAAGGCCCCTGATCGAGTATAAATAAAGGCCCTTTATCGAGTGTAACAAAGTCCATGATCATATACAAAGTCCCTCATCGAATATAACAAAGTCCCTTGATCGAGTATAACAAGGTTCCCCTGATCGAGAAACAAAGGCCCCGGATCGAGTATAACAAAAGCCCTGATCGAGTATAACAAAGTCCCATGATCGAGTATAACAAAGTCCCCCATCGAATATAACAAAGTCCTCATCGAGTATAACAAAGTCCCCCTGATCGAGTATAACAAAGTCCTTCTGGATTGAGCATAACAAAGGCCCCTGATCGAGTTTAACAAAAAGCCCCTGATCGAGAATAACAAAGTCCCCTGGATCGGTATAACAAAGCCCCCTGATCAAGTATAACAGCGCCCGTGATCGAGTATAACAAAGGCCCTAATCGAGTATAAATAAAGGCTCCCTGATCGAGTATAACACAAAGGCCCTTGACGAGTATAACAAAGTCCTATGATCGAGTATAACAAAGTCCCCCATCGAATATAACAAAGTCCTGATCGAGTATAAAAAGTCCCCTTAATCGAGTACAGCAAAGTCTCCTCATCGAGTATAACAAAGGCTCCCTCATCGTGTGTGTAACAAAGTCCTGATGATCGAGTATAACAAAGTCCTCTACTGAATATAAATAAAGTCCCCCATCAGAGTATAACAAAAGTCCCCCTCATCGAGCAAGCAACAAAGTCCCCTGATTGAGTATAACAGCACCCTCATCGAGCTTTCAGCAGTTTTCCCATCGCGTATAACAAAGTCCCCTGGTCGAGTATAACAGCGCCCCTTTATCGAATATAAATAAAGTCGCCTGAACGAGATAACAAAGGCCCCTGATCAAGTATAACAAAATTTTCTGGATCGAGTATAACAAAGCCCTGGATCGAATATAACAAAGTCCCCTGATCGAGAATAACAAAGTCCCCTGATCGAGTATAACAAAGCCCCTGATCAAGTATAACAAAGGTTCGTGATCGAGTATAACAAAACCCCTGGTCGAGAGGCAATAAAGGCCCTGATCGAGTATAACAAAGGCCCTGATCGAGTATAACAAAAGTCCCATGATCGAGAGCAACAAAACCCTCATCGAATATAACAAAGTCTCCTGATCGAGTATAACAAAGTCCCTAATCGAGTAGAGCAAAGTCCCCTCATCGAGTATAACAAAGGCCCCTCATCGAGTGTAACAAATTCCCATGATCGAGTATAACAAAGTCCCTCATCGAATATAACAAAGTCCCCTGATCGAGTATAACAATGTTCCTGATCGAGTAGAACAAAGTCCCCCATCGAGTATAACAAAGGCCCCATCGAGTGTAACAAAGTCCCATGATCGAGTATAACAAAACCCTCATCGAATATAACAAAGTCCCCTGACTCCATAACAAAGTCCCCTGATCGAGTATAACAAAGTCCCCTTATCGAGTATCACAAAGTTCCCTGATTGAGTATAAACAAAGACCCCTGGATCGAGATGCAGAACAAAGGCCCTCATCGAGTATAACAAAGTCGCCTGATCGAGTATAACAAAGTCCCTGATCGAGTATAACAATTCGCCTGGATCGAGTATAACAGTTCTATAGAATATAACAGTCCCTGATCGTATAACAAAAATCCCGTGAACGAGTATAAGAAAGCCCCTGATCGAGTATAACAAAGTCCCCTGACTGGTGATAACAAATTGCTTAATCGAGTATAACAAAGCCTCTATAGAATATAACAAATGTCCCCTGATCGTGTATAACAAAATCCCGTGAACGAGCATAAGAAAGTCCCCTCATCGAGTATAACAAAGTCCCCTGATCGAGTATAACAAAGTTCCCCATCGAGTATAACAAAGGCCCTAATCCAATATAACAAAGGCCCCTATCGAGTATATAACCAAAGTCCCTGATCGAGCATCACAAAGTCCCCTGATTGGAGAGCGGGCAATAAAGCGTCTCTGATCGAGTTTAACAAAAGCCCCTGATCGAGTATGCTAACAAAGTCCCCTGGTCGAGTATAACAAAGGCCCCTGATCGAATATAACAAAGGCGCCTGAACGAGTATAACAAAGTCCCCTAATCGAGAGAGCAAAGTCCTCATCGAGTGTAACAAAGTCCCCTGATCGAGTATAACAAAGTCCCACATGATCGAGTATAACAAAGCCCCTCATCGAGTGTAACAAAGTCCCATGATCGAGTATAACAAAGTCCCCTCATCGAATATAAATAAAAGTCCCTAATCGAGTATAAGAAAGTTCATTGATCGAGTATAACAGCGCCTGATCGAATAGGTAACAAAGGCGCCTGAACGAGTATAACAAAGGCCCCTGATCGAGTATAACAAAGTTCCCCTGATCGAGTATTACTCAAAGCCCTCGGATCGAATATAACAAAGTCCCCCTGATCGAGAATAACAAAGTCCCTGATCGAGTATAACAAAGCCCCTGATCAAGTATAACCCATGATCGGGGTATAACAAAAGAGTCCCTCATCGGAATATAACAAAGTCCCCTGATCGAGTAACAAAAGTTCCGTATCGAGTATAACAAAGGCTCTAATCGAGTATAACAAAAGGCCTCTGGTCGTGCCGCTTAGTCCATGATCCCGAGTATAATAAAAGTCCCTCTGCAAGATATAACAAGTCCTGATCGAAACAATAAAGTCCACCATTCAGAAGAACAAAATTACCCTCATCGAGTATAACAAGAGCCCCTCATCCGGTCAACAACAAAGGTCCCATGATCGAGTATAACAAAGTCCCTCATCGAATATAACAAAGTCCCCTGATCCAGATGGCTCCGAGTTCCTGATCGAGAGTAAAACAAAGGCCCTGATCGAGTATATCAAGGCCCCTGATCAGAGTATAACAAAATTCCCATGATCAGTATAACAAAATCCCCTCATCGAATATAACAAAGTCCTGATCGGTATAACAAAGATCCCTGATCGAGAGTATTACAAAGTCCCTGATTGAGTAACAAAAAGGCCCTGATCGAGAGTTTAACAAAGGCCCCTGATCGGGTATAACAAAAGTCCTGGTAGAGTATAACGAAGGCTCGATCTGAATATAACAAAGGCGCCTGAACGAGTATAACAAAGGCCCATATCAGAGTATAACAAAGTTCCTGATCGAGTATAACAAAAGCCTGGA
This sequence comes from Homarus americanus, assembly GCF_018991925.1. NCBI lineage: Eukaryota > Metazoa > Arthropoda > Malacostraca > Decapoda > Nephropidae > Homarus > Homarus americanus. The sequence goes on along the minus strand of NW_024739626.1, from coordinate 2,015 downwards.
TCGAATATAGCAAAGAGTCCCCTGATCGAGAATAAACGAAATTCCCTGATCGCAGGTATAACCACAGGCCTGGTCGAGAATAACAAAGGCCCCTAATCGAGTATATAAAGGCCCCTGAACGATATAACAAAGGTCGATGATCCATTATAATAAAGTCCCTCGCCAGAATATAACCGAAGTCCCCTGATCCGAGTATAACAAAGTCCCTAATCGAGTAGAGCAAAAGTCCACCTCATCGAGGTGTAACGAAGTCCCCTGATCGAGTAGCAAAGTCCCATGATCCGGAAGTATAACAAAAGGCACCTCATCGGGGTATGAAACAAAGTCCATAGTCGAGCATAACAAAAGAGCTGATCAGAGTATAACAAAGGCCCCTGATCGAGTATAACAAAATTACTATCGAGAGAGTAGAGCAAAAGTCCCCTCATCGAGTATAAAAGGCCCTCATCGGGGTAACAAAAGTCCTAAAAGATCAGAGTATAACAAAGTCCCTCATCCAGATATAACAAAGTCCTTGATCGAGTATAACAAGAGTTCCCTGATCGAGTATAACAGAGCCCCATATCGAGAGTAAAACAAAGGCCCCTGATCGAGTATAACAAAAGTCCGCGGTCGAGCAACAAAGTACCCTGGTCAGAGTAACAAAAGGCCCCTAATTAAGATATACTTAAAGCGCCTGAACAGAGTATAACGAAGGCGCTGAAGTCGAGTTTAAACAAAAGGCCCCCTGTTCAGTATAACAAAGGCCTCCTAAAGAGAGTATATAACTCACAGGCCACTTTTCGAGTATAACAGAAGTCCCTGATCGAGTATTACAGGAGTCCTGATCGAGGATAACAGAATCCTTTCATCGGTATAACAAAGGCATAACCAGGTATAACAAAAGTCCCATCATCCAGTATAACGAAGTCCCCTTATCGAATATAACAAAATCTGATCGGGCACAACAAAGTCCCTGATCGGGGCCGCTAACAAAAGGCACCTGATGAAATTGTAATAAGATCCCTGATCCCGGAGTATAACAGAGTCCCCTGGTCAAAGTATAACAGACTGCCCTAATCCGAGGTGTAACAAAAGTCCCCCTGATCGAGTATAACAAAGTCCCCTGATCGAGTATAACAAGGCCTCTGATCGAAAGGTTTAACAAAAGGCCCCTCAAGCAAGTATAACAAAAGTCCCCTGATCGAGTATAACAAAGTCCCTGATCAGAGTATAACAAATTCGCTGATGTCAGGTATATAAAAGCCACCCTCTGAATATAATAACAAAGTCCCCTGATCAAATAACGGCAAAAATCCCGTGTGAACAGAGTATAAGAAAGTCCCCTGATCCGAAATTATAACAAAATTACAGAATCGGAAGTATAACAAATTCGCTTGATCGAGGTATAACAAAAGCCCCTCATAGAGATATAACAAAAGTCCCATGATCGTGTATAACAAAAATCCTGTGAACGAGTATAAGAAAGTCCCCTCATCGAGTATAACCGAGTCCCCTGATCGACGCCGCTAAAGTTCCTGATCGAGTATAACAAAGGCCCTGATCGAGTATAGCAAAGGCCCCTTATCAGGGTACCAAGTCCCATGATCAGAGTATAACAAAAGTCCCTCATCGAATATAACAAAGTCCTGATCCCGAGAGTATAACAAGGTTCTGATCGAGTAAAACAAGGCTGAGTCAAATTACTAACCAGCCCTGATCGAGTATAACAAAGGTCCCCGCGGTCAGGTATAACAAAGTCCTCATCGAATTATAACCGAAGTCCTCATCGAGTATAACAAAGTCCCTGATCGAGTAACAAAAGTCCCTGATTGAGTATAACAAAGGCCCTGATCGAGTTTAACAAGCCCTGATCGAGTAACAAAGTCCCTGGTCGAGTATAACAAAGGCCCCTTATCGAATATATTAAAAGTCGCCTGAACGAGTATAACAAGGCCCTGATCGAGTATATAAAAGTTCTCTGATCGAGTATAACAAAGCCCTAGATCGAATATAACAACGTCCCCTGATCGAGA
>NW_024739625.1:0-26445 GCF_018991925.1 Homarus americanus | reverse complement strand
ATTCTTATGTTCTTATGTTAATGAGATTTTCTCTGTTTGACCGAACAAAATCGAGTATATTAGTACCCTGGTGGGTTCGCTGGTATGTTGACTTAGGAAACAGTCCTGAACTGTTTAATGAAAATCCCTGATTATGAGTTACCTGTAAGGTCGATCCAATCTATTTGGCTAAAGTTAAAGTCTCCTACTATACAGACTTTGCTATGTCTGGAAGCCCTGCGCATTTCATCCCAAATAAGTCGTTCATTAACGCTATCAAGATTAGGAGGTGTATATATTACTCCTGCTATTAATTTTCTATCATCGATTAATTATATCAAAATTGTTTCTGTATCCAGTTCAGCTTTTATTTCCTTATTTATTTCACACTTCAGATTATTCCTCCTTTCCTATTCTGCCTATCGGTTTTGAATAATTTTTAACCTGCACTTTGGTATTCGGCAGGTTACTCTCGTGAGTTTAAGTTGATCCATGTTTCGGTGAATGCTATAACATCGATTTTTTCTGTACTTACTAACGCACTGGTTTCATCCATTTTGTTTCACAACTCTAATGTTTGCATAGTAGACATTTGTTAGTCGTCTTCTGAGTCCTCTCTTTGACGCATATAAGTTTTAATTCCCTTACCTAATTTATTTGTGTCATCATTCCTAGCACTATTTCCTGTAACCTTTCACTCTGCTTACCCGCTCCCACTGTAGTCTCTTCCACCTTCGTGCCCATATGTTCTCTTGCAGTTTGAAGACTTCGTCATCTTTGAACTGCCCTCTCGAGAGAACCAGCGAGGGTTGTCACCCCATCCCCAGACAGATGCACCCCATCGCTTGATAAAAGTCCCTTCTGCCAAAATTTGTCCCAGCTGTCAAAGAATGGGACTGATATTGACTTGCAATATCTGTAGAGATGGCCGTTGACACAACTGCCCTGGCAACTATTCATTGCCAACTCTCATTTTAGGCAGGACACCACATATGATAGGATCCCTCCTTCAACCTAATACGTTCTATAGCTATCTTGAACTTATCAAGAAGCTCTTCACTTACACCGCCCAATATCATTACCTCCAGCACTAAGGTAGATAATGGGTTTGTTTCCATTACCAGACAAGATATTGTCCATCCTGTCAACTATATCCCCCACCTCAGCTCCTGGTAAGCACACCCTCATCCTATTTGTATTTCTGCCACAAAAGCTCTATCTAGGTACCGTACCTGGGAATCGCCAACAATTAAGGTTTTATTACCTTTCCTCTCAGCCCTGTCCCTGTCTCTGCTAACGTCCATTTGCCTATCAAAGGACTAAAAAGATTTTATACCTAGCTGTTTTCTTTTCCTTGGTGTCTTTTCTCACTACCATTTGGTTCGTTCCTCTCCTCACAACCTTGCATTCGCCTGAGATTTCGTGAGACACGGGCTTTCGTCTCGTGTCTTCTTCCTTCATCTTCGCTATCACTTCCTTTAATTTCAAGTTTTCTTGATCTAAATATGCATCAATAATCGGGGATAAATATGCACTTTAAATTTAGTTAATAAGTTACGTTTCAGTCAATTTAGTGACCCAGAGAGGATGTCGTGGTAAGCACGACTCCTTAATGTAGATTAAATACAAGAAACAATATACGGACATAAATTACATTTTTGTAGATTACTGATATAATAAAAAAATTTCAGAAAATAGAAAAAATAAGTTTTATTGCTCAAATAGTACTTAACAAGTGATGGTGGCACTTCGTGCCCTGTGGCAAGTCCGGTGGTACAGTTTACCAAGGTTGTTATAATCATGGTCGTGGTTGTTATAATCATAGTCGTGGTTGTTATAGTCATGGTCGCTTGTTATAATCATAGTCGTGGTTGTTATAATCATGGTCGTGGTTGTTATAATCATGGTCGGGTTGTTATAATCATGGTCGTGGTTGTTACGTTCATAGTGTCGTCGTATTCTGACTACCGACATTTACCGGTAATACTTTTCCGTGTATCAGTGTTCAAGAAACTTTGGGTAGCTTTTAATACTGACTTGATCGATGGATGTTTTTCGAGCCTGAAGGATGTTGCTTGGCAGCTGAACGTAGTCAATGGTGAATTAGCTGCTTATTTATATTCATCTTGAAACGTTGTACTCTGGTGAGATGAGATGACGAAGATATAACATAAACTACCGCTGTTATTGTTAGAGTGTATTCCTTGCTTTAACAACTATTAAAAATTGCTGCCGTTTTCGCCGCGCCGAGTACAGTATAAAGTAAATTAATGATAGCCACTCAATGTTAATTATTAAGATAAAAACTCTAAAACACACAGCTGTAGCTTGTTCACAAAACTACACATAGGATGTACTGTAGAGCCGTGATCCCGCTACTAACCTGCCTGATTCAACTCTGATTTCCGTAAAATAATTGGAGGAGGGGTCGAGTGATACAGAGCAAGCCCGTTCCATGGGTCGGTGGTTCGATCCTGGGCACCCAGTTCACCCAGCTGTAATGGGTACCTAAGTTTGCAACTTGGGAGGGTGAGTGTGGTTGAGTGCAGTACCGGCCATGCTGCCTCCTTGTGTACCGAAGGCTTAGTATACAGTGATGTGCTGTATCCACATTGTCCCTAACGGGCAGTCATGCCAATGGGACCCACTTTCTCTGTCCAGTAAATGAATGAGGATCTGACAAAAATAAAGTCGAATTCAGAGTTGCATTTCTAGTAATACAATTTACTCTGCCACAACTACCACATAAAATCATTTGAAGCATGAAATCCCATCTGACCTGACTGACTTGACTGTTCCGTGATGTACAACGCTGTGGGTCTGGATTCACAAAGATTCTGCGCGTTAAGTTTGTGTTCGGCTGGTGAACGTATCTAGTTAAAGAAGAATACAGGACCGTGTAAGTTATATGTATAAATGGATGTTAGTTATCAACCTGATAAATACGTTCCTGCATCTTAAATTAGGAGGAAAATCCATTGTACGAACAATTTGAAAACCTAGTTCTTGGCTGTCAAGGTGTTGCAAACTGTAAATTGTATTTCAATGACAACAGAAGCTGGAGGTGCTCCTAGAACGGAGTTGCACAGTAGATTGTACATCATAGTGGCCATGTCCCCGAGGGTGGCGCGGGCTGCATGGACTTGGTCTTACACAGGAGGTGCTCGCCCTTATACACGTCCACGTCCCTCCAGCCCACGCCTGTACAGTGTCTCGCAATCCTTCACCGCAGCCAAGTTTAGCGGCAGACTTGTATCCCACCACCACGGTTCTTCATGAGTTCCAGCTAATACTAGATGGTCCCTCTTGGTCCTATAAATTGCCAGATGATCTCCCTTGACTCCAGAAGGTACCACATTGTTCCCGGATCTCAATAGAGGTAGTTGTGCGGTCTTGTTGTTCCGGTTAGGTACAGGTCTTGATAAGGAAGGGTGGTGTGTTCCGAGGAGGTGGTTATCGTAGATGTCACGGATGTGGTCGCCCCTGGTGTCGTGGTGGTCGCCCTTGGTGTCATCTCTCAGGTAGACTCTGCTGTGGTCATCGTAGGTGGTTCTTTACATCGTTTTGTGTGGTTGTAGCCACTTGTATAGTCGAAAACGATCGTGGATGTGGTGATCGTCCCTATTGTCGTGGTGGTCGTCCGTGGTGTCTTGGTAGTCGTCCGTGGTGTCGTGGTGGTCGTCCCTGGTGTCACGGTGATGTAGTCGATAGTACTGAGAAACATCATCTCACCCAGTCGTTGACGGGGTCGCCGTTCGCTAGGGCCATGGTGTCCAGGAGACCTTGCTGTGCGTGAGGGCGGTAGCGGCTCTGAGGCACTACTAACAGCCGCGTTCTCTGGCTAATCTGAAAACCAATCACAATTTCAACATTCGTCTAAGGTTCTCTCTCTGCCTGTCTGTATGTCCTGCTAGCTGTCTGTATAAATTTCCGCATCAATATCTATTTTCAAATGACGTGAAGATTAGCCCTCCTGCTTATTTCACCTTAAGGTTTACCACCTTCATGGTAACCTAAGTTTTTGTACAATAATTTGGTCGATATCTACTATTATTTTTTATCTTTACTATATTGATCTACTGTCAACTGCATTTAAACTACTGCCTGTCAATATGCAACTATTTCTACTATTCCCTACCTACTATCCTAGGATCTTGGTTAGGAATAGGAAGATCATGGCTAGGAATGGGAGAGCCAGGGTTAAGAATAGGAGGAACAGGGCTAAAGGGTTAACTCACCTGGTAGAGGAGCGGCACATGATTCGGTGTACCTCCATCAGGTCACCAAGCAGGTCATGTGGATACTGTGTCCTCATCCTGCATCATCCACGGGGTGTATCCTAGGAGGGGAAATGTGGTTTATAACTAATAAGACATATATACAGACACTTGATGAAATCGAGAAGAATGGTGTGACGTGTTTCATAAAGTTGTGTATCATCTATGCTCCTTCCATTTTTATAGGCATTAGCCCACCCGAGCACATAGGTCACTGACCCACATCGGGGCCTGGGGGAAAAAATATAATAATAATAATAATAATAATAATAATAATAATAATAATAATAATAATAATAATAATAATAATAATAATACACATAATAATAATGAATAGTAATAAAGAACCATAAATAAATGCAAAATTAAAACAATCATAAAGAGAAACGATATATGTATGTTGTGTTGTCAAAGCAAGAAAAACAATTGAGACCCTGCAAATGTGTGTAAATGAGGCAGAAAACTAGATCAGCGACCTGACTTGGTCACAATTTTGTGATGCCATATGGCAGCAGGGTCTATCATAGACAACACATTATGCTTCCAATATCTTCCCAGGCGGTAGTACTCCTCCCTGTTGGTAGCTGCTACTACCTGTATATTCTTGCAACTGTCACAATTAATTGAAGTTGATTAGTTACTGGTTGCAGCCAACCAGCTTCCATTATTTGTGATGGTTGCGAAGGTCGCTAAAAGTAGGAGCTTAGTGATAGGCCATTGAACCGAGGAAGTTAATACTGAAACTTAATGTAAGTGTAGAGTAATTAGAAATGACATGCATGGTATTTTCCCAGCTGTTATATTTTACATTCATTTTCTTATGTACCGTGCTTGTTTCAAATAATAATAAAAATTACTTTGATCAATGTTCTCTAACATACTATAAATTTTTACATCATTACATTGAACACCTGGTGGTCCATTGTTTGCAAACACAAACATACTAACATCACTCTTTGTTTATAATAAAACTGCAAAATCACAACTACTACACTCTCTCCCATTTACAGGTTAAGATGCGGGTCTGGGTCACCTATTAGCAGCAAGTGAGGGCGTGGCCTCCTGTAGCCCAGCTGGTCAGCAACTTCACCTCGTTCGACTTCCTGATCATTGATGGTACGATATCATTGAACTTCCTGTACCTGTATAGTAGTAGTTGGCGTTAGGGTGAAATAAGCTGGGGCCTAATCTTCAAATGACCAGAAAAGTGAAAAAATGTTCAAGGATCTGCATTGAGGAGGTATAACAAACACATAGACAATTTCGTCTTGTAGAGCCTCCTGATATAAAGATTAATGAAAATAAGATAAGAAAGAAAACGGAAAACATCGAAAATCGGAAAAAGAAACGTGTCGAATTTGTAGATTTAATCCTGTATTAAGTATAAATCAAATAAGTCACCTAGATATTAATTCAGTAAATATCATATGAAAACCGTATGTAAATGAAGTCATGTGGATAAATTTATAGAAAGTTGAGAATAATAATACATAAAAATAATAATAAATACACACACACATAATCTCCCTAACTTGAATGTGATCCGGAGACGTGGGAACAGGCTTGTGGTCGCTTCTATGTCGTCGTGGATTTTGGTGGGAGTCTTAAGCAGTTCCCTTTAATGTCCGTGCCGTTCTGCAGACAAAAACAAAAGCAAAATGTATACTGTATGTTCAGGTGGATTTATAGATATTCGGGTATTTTTATTTGGGGTTAGTTGGTAGAGTTGATAATTGTACTGATTTACATAATACGTTTATTTGTGCAATACTGTAGAATGTAGACTAAATCTGGGATTCCATTCACGAGTTTGCAGTGTGTTTGCGTTTTCAATTGTTACAGGAGTGATTGGCATGTACTGCAAACGCATAACGCTAACGCAACCGTGCCAATGGAAATAACCATGTACATTTCAATGTGATCTATTTGTGGCGTTAACGCTAACGCAACCGCTAACGCGTGAATGGAATCCTAGCTGTAAGCGTTTGTAGTACTGAACATGCCAATCGCTCCCTGTAGCGATTGAAAACTGAAACACACTGCAAACGCTTGAATGTAATCCCAGCTTAATTCTTGTATGTTTCCATTTCTTGCTGTTTATTATATATTATTACTGGATGACAATTTAGGGACGAAGTCTTATTTTATGTTTGATATGTACAGTATGTTCATTCTGTGCGCTAGTCTTGAGCTTTAAATCCAACTCTTCAACTGTGGGTGTAACACAAGGGTAGTACTACCGTGTGAGGACCACGAACTCACACCTAACAGGGTTCCGTGTTAGTGCATGACATCATTGTCAGTACTGTGGTCATCACTGACCTCCTGTTCTCTGTCATCAGTAAGTGATGTGATAGTACCGAGTGTGAGGTGTTGTGTATCTAGACTACACTACACCTGTACATGTTCAGATACATTAAAAAATCTATACCCCGTCAGTACCGGCCAACAGAAGTGCAACAGAGAACTGACCGACTGCTCACCTACTAGTAAGCTGATAAAAGTTGGACAGGTTAACTTAAGTAATTCAAATACGTAAACAAACATTAATGATCACACTACACTAGGCTGCTTACTGGTAACTTGAGCTGGTAGTAATAGTCTTGGTCAGTCCGCCGCAGAAACTCGTAAAAGATGTTCCTGATCTTCGAGTCTCCCAGGAAGAAGAGCCAGAGCGAGTCACTGATTGAGAGTCTCTTCCTGAAGCAGGTGGTGATGGAGGCAGGGTCGTGGTAGATGCTATGGCACAAGGGACGTAGGGCAGAACACCTCCGGTAGCTGTAATCCTGCTCTCAAAGGACTAATTTGGGGATCCTATAGCTCCTGCCTCCTCTTCCTGGCGGCGTGGTCCCTGAGAAAGACAGGAGGGAGGGCAGAAGCTCGGCCAGCTTGCGGTAATCCTCCGTGGTACTCCAGATGAAGAGGACCTCTTCTTCAGGAGGAGTCCACCCCTTAATACGGTCTCCTCTATCCGGGTGACGTGACTTCCGGTAACTTGCCTCTCCTCCAGGACTCTCGCTGTTTGTTACATTGCCTCCGAAATACTGTTGAACTCAGGAGTGTGCAGAGGTACGTCGGAGATGGTGAAAAGGGCGTGACATGTAGGTCTTGACACTGTTTCCATCGATACAGCGGGCGTGGGGTCACTGTCTGATCTGACCGCCTCATGACTGTACACAAACTGACCACGACAAATACCACTGTCCCTAGTAATATGATAACCAATTTGACAATATACTTAGTATTCCAATTTTGCCACATTGCAGTTGATGTCCACTTTAACAAGAGATCTCCAAGCCCTACAGATAGGCACACAACGAACTTCCTGTCGTATTTAGTTGTAGGAACAGATGTAAACTTTCCTTTATACAGCGTTCGTACCTAATACAGTATACGCTACACTTTGTATGACACCTAAATCACTCAGACGAATATTACATTTAGATACTAATACGAAAATATCACTAAATTTACACTAACATACAGTGATAGGAGTATACTGTATACACGTTAATAACAAAAACACACAACTCAGATAAGTTGGCATATACAGTGTCTAGGAACTTGCCAGGCGAGGCATTCTCATCACGCCCAATCACTGTGGAGTATTTTCATGACGTCATAGCCTACACCTAAGATGGTGACGTATTATCCCCGTAATCGCACAATCACAGTACATTTTTCGTGACGATCTTTATAAACACCTAATTACAGTGTACTATTTTGACGTTATAATTAATTAATCCTCCACGTAAGGAGATGAAACAAGACAACTAACTGCCATGCTTAATAAACGGCAAAAGTTTCAAGCTTTACATCGAGACTGTCTTCACTCTTCACCTTAATCAGAAACGTCCTCTTAATACATTTCTGTCATATCCTTCAAAATCATTATCATTCACCTGTTTACATTTGTTTATCTTTCACTATCCAATTATCTGTGAGCGTCGACGTCAATCTCCTCGTTATGATTACTCAGTGTAAACGATACTTGTGGATAGTGACGTCACCCCACGCCATGATTGCGAGGTAACCAACACTCCCCCAACCCCTGCCTGACTCTTACTTGTTCAGTCTAATATTCCAGTCATTATTGTAACTTAATTGTTGTATCTTCACTTTGTTGGTGTTATTTAAATTACTTGTTGATATATTTTATATATTTTCAATGGCAGGAAATTTTGTTGAAACATCTTGTTGAGTACTTGTAGTTTATTAATTTTGTGGTAAATACTTTAATATATATATATATATATATATATATATATATATATATATATATATATATATATATATATATATATATATATATATATATATATATAGTTACTTAAGGGAAGCATAGTTATGGAGGTCCCGTGATGAGAAATAGTACCGGGATCCCGTTAAGCTGTCACAACCACACGTTTGCATATTATCTGGTCCTGTTGTGTGCAGGGTTATTGAATAGTATTCCCTCACAAGTGCGTTTACAGGGGCTTGTTAGGTTTGTGCAGTGTGGCAGCCCCTGGTTTTTTATATTCGACAGAAAGAAATCCTCAATAATAAACCCAGTGATTTAAGGTAAAGCAATATTAAAACAAATATCTCAATGGGGTGATTTGTGGAATGTGTATATGACGAGGCCCTGTAAACGCGCTAGTGAAAGGGGACTGTACATGTATACTGCTGTGAGATACATACACAACTGTGATAGAACGAGTACTGTATACATATTTTATGAGTCACGAACAGTATACATATGAATCAGTATACAGGTGACTCAGAAACAGTCCAGACCTGACCCGACATTAGGGGGTCAAGTGTAAGGGTAACCACCAAGGAATTACAAATCAACTAGCCCTTCCCATGTCACCCCACCCCAACAAAGATGTAAGAAACCACCTGCCGACCCTCTCCAATATACACAACTACAGTACATCTCAGACAAGGCCCAGACCATCCTCACATTAACCACGTAAAATGTAACCCAGCCCAAGTCAAGGGGTCACAAATCAACCAGGGCCTTCACGTCACACGCCCCCACCAACGATGTTAACAGACAAGCATTCATCTGAAGATTTCTCCAGAATTACAACAACTCTGAAGTCTCTGAAAAGTCCAGACCTGACCCTACATTAGCGAGGGCAAATGTAAGGGAGACCTTCGCCGCCCCCGATCAGCTCAACCTGACGGCTGGTCTCCCAATATATAGGACGTCGTAATCCCTCCCTCTCTCTCTCTCTCGAGAGTGTGTCTTGTAACGAGGAAGGGCCAGCTACCACGTTCAGTCCTGCTCGTAGCCCTCAGGAGAGGCTAGAGGAGTCAGAGAGAGAGAGAGAGAGAGTGTGTCTTGTAACAAGGAAGGGCCAGCTATGACGTCCCCAGTCCTGCTCTCGAGAGAAGTCAGGGGCCGGGGCAAGCCGCCCGTCGCCCGTCGGGAGCGAGTTGCCCTCGACACACCCGTGCCCAGCTAAGCAGTCTCCCATAGAGACAACCCAGGACCACCTGCTAGGCCTCCCTAGGTCACGGAGTTTTTGTCAGAGCTTCCACGGGATGAGTTACTTACGTGGGAAGTGTATTCATTTCATGTTCGTGTCCGAGAAATTTCAGAGTGTCTAGTAACGTAATATGATGTCCTAGTAACGTAAATATAATGTCCTAGTAACTTCAATAGAAGGTGTTATTAATGTGTCCATGTCATGTTCGTAATTAATAAAGAGTTGTAACGAAGCGGTGTTTGAGAAGTCGTCCTTAAGAACGTAATAGATGTGTATTGACATATAAGATAAGATAAGTGTGTCCAGTTCAAATAACTATCACGCCACGCTACCAAAGTCTTCCTCGCTTTACATTTCTCTTACTATCAATATTCTACCTAAATGTAATCTTCTTCTTGTGAGTTCCTCTCATAATATATATATATATATATATATATATATATATATATATATATATATATATATATATATATATATATATATATATATATATATATATATATATATATATGAGTCAGTAAACAGGCAAGTCAACACACATACAGGTAAGTCAGCACATTAGTCAGCACACATGAGTCAGCAAACGTGAGTCAGAACACATATGAGTCAGTACACAAGATGAAATTCCAGGCAAAGGGGAACAACACGGTTTTAACATAACTTCTGGCTGCTGCTTCCGATCAGATAACACCTCCGCGAGTCTGGCGTAGAAGCATCTTGTACTTGGTCCCATCCAGCCAGATGTTGTGAACACCGGAGGAGTGAAGCTGCCTTGATCAACGTTCTGAATTCTCTCCCATATGCCCTAATCTTGCATTCTCGTTCCTCCTGTGTGCAGCATTGAGAGCTAGGTTGCGTGACATGGCCATGGGATCAAAACTCTTTATGTCCCCGCGTCCAGAATCCTCGACCACTGACGTCCACACGGGCTTCGTTGATGCGTTTGAAGTCCTGTGACAGAGGTTCTCACCGTCCAATGGAAGGAGGGCGATTCCGCCATGACGTCGGCAGACTCTCAGTAGATTTGCTGTTAGATCCTTACTTCGTCATGCCTCATGCATACGAAGCCCCTTCTTGCACACCATGGCGTGGTCGATGTCATAAGATGAGCCGCACACGCCTACCGTACCTTAGAGCAATGGCATCTGTAAATTCTTGTTTATTAGTGATGAAACCTTTTGCCCTTATCGGTAACGTTGTTAATCAGTTTGAGGCGCCCACCTCCTGCGCCTATAGCTACTTTTCTTTCACGTTCCTGGTACTTGTTGCAACAGTTGTTGCAGTTATCACTTTGGGTGTGCTGCCGCTCTGCCATAATGGACCGTCGAATCTTGTTTAATTCGTTGGCATCCACCTGACTTGCTGCGTTCAGATCTATTATGTGCTCGGTGAGAGCTGTCGTGAGCTTGACAGAGTTCTGATGTTCTGTAGCGGCAAGTTCCACTGGATTAGTCAATCCCATTCCTCCTTGTCTCGGTGGTAGTGCAAGGAGTGACCTTTATGCTGGGCGTTAAGTAAGGTTTTTCACTAGTGTTGGGATAAAAGCGACATTGGTAGCTTCTTCCAGAGGGCGGAAGAGGGTCCAATATCAGGATAGTGCGCATCAGGTATCTCCAGTGATGCTTGACTCCACGGGTGAATGCCGCAAGCCGCATGTGGCTCTGTTTTAGCAATATCAGACAGAGCTTGGCTTTCCTTCACCCACTCATTCACCTTCCCGTTACGTACTCTGGTCTTGAAGTCATTCGTGCCATTACCGCACCTAGATGTCTTTGGCTATCTTTTGTTATTTTGACCTCACTTCCACCGAACACCTCCATTGCCCTTTCATAGTGTTCTGGCTTCACAATGAGGAAGGACTTGCTGGCGTTTGATGGTACCCTATTTGTGGACCTCGTGATGTTACCAGCACCACTTTTGATGTTCCTCCACTTTCCTGCTCCCGTTAGGAATCAGCGTACGCCACTTGCTTGACCTCGGTTGTTTCATATTTTATTGTATGTTGGCACAGACAGGCCTAGTGCTACATTGCCATGGCGACAGGGACCCCTGCGTTGTTCCCTCAGTTGACTGTATGGTGGCTACTACTACTACTACTACTACTGCTACTACTACTTTTTTAACGTGGCCTCCAGCCTCCCATAGCCACACCTTCGCCACCATTTATTTACCTTAATATTAAATATCCTAATACATAAGAAGCTATCCTATCTGTGTTAGATTAGTTGAGCCGCAGATCCATGCGGCATTCAGTGACTGTAGCCTCATAGTCAATATTTGCAGCAGTTGTCGGAGTAGGGGCAGAAGCTCTTGTTCCCCTGAGGCAGAGCAAAGCCGACCGAAGGAGAGAGAAGGACAGTCGACATCTCATCCAGGCTGCATAACTTCTGGGCTGCTGCTTCTGTTCGGAGATCAGCTCCGCGAGTCTGGCGTAGAAACATCTTGCACTTGGGCCCATCCCACCAGAGGTTGTGAACACTAGAGGAGTGAAGCTGCCTGATCAACATTTTGAATTCTCTCCCCATATGCCCTTCTCTTGTCGTTCTCGTTCCTCCTATGTGCAGCATCGAGAGCCAGGTTACGGTGACAAACGGCCATGGGATCAAAAATCCTGATGTCGAAGAAAGCTCGCTGTCCTCGCGTCCAGAATCCTCGAGCACTGACGTCCACACGGGCTTCGTTAGATGTGTTTGAGGTCCTGTGTTGGAGGATCTCGCCATCCAGTGGAAGGAGGGTCGGTTCTACCATGACGTCCCGGCAGATTTCCTTCAACATATTTGCTGTGAGATCCCTTACCTCGTCATGCCCTCATGCTTACTACTACTACTACTACTACTACTACTACTACTACTACTAATAATAATAAATAAAAATAAAAATAAAAATAAAAATAATAATTTTATAAAGGATCATAAATAAATAAGGAATAAAAAATCAATAGCGAGAAACAATATCAGTAAGTTGTGTTGTCAAAGTAAGAGAAACAATTGAAACACTGCAAATGTGTAAAACTGTAAATAAGACAGAAAATCAGCAGCCTGGGACTTGGTCACAATTTTTGTAATGCATTATGGCAGCAGGGTGTAGGACGACGGCATTTTACTGTTATATGTAGTTGGCCAGAGCAGTGATTGTAGAGGTATATGCCAAAAGCTACTTAAAAATAGGACAGAAAATCACAAAATAAATATATAATTCGATGATTCTATATCGTTTGTCAGGGATGAAGATAATGCCAGGTGTACAGTACACTCTGAAGCAGATCTGATTTAATTCAGTATAATTTATTCAATTTATCATTTCAACCGGCAATCAGCTTCCGTTCGCGATCAGTGTCCAGGAGGAAACCAGAGTAATGTTAAATCCACATCATTACACAACTACCTGTAGGTCTGCTGGGGAGTTTCTGTACCCCGAGTCACCAACCACAACATAATATACAACCTGTAGAGCAGCCTACAAACGGAAGTAAACCTGAAAGAACTTATTTAAGTACAATCGGCAGTTCTTTGGGGTATAATAATTATTTTGATGTTATCGGCTGATTTTTTCTATACGGAGGAATCATACTCAACGTTCACACTGCCATCTTAGATGAAATGAGACTTTTTATACTACATAATTATGCTCTGTACTATGTATCGAGTTCCTCTCTATCAAGATATCCCTAATGTTGTTAGAGACTGTGATCTTGTTCCCCTTACTCTGCCACCACCCGACACTTTCAGGGTACTGTTGGCGTTAATATCAAAGACTGGTTGATGATGTTTTTCCCCGTATGAAATCGTTGAACGACGACTTTAGTTCTTCTAGTTATTATGAATGTTATAAATATCAGTTTGTAATATATCATTAAATTACTATTAATAGTTTATATAGACAGAGAAATGAGAATATCCCAGGGCATATCATTGCAGAAGCAATTGCATTGATGACATCATAGCTACTGTATGATGCAAACCTATTATTTATTTATATATTTTAAAGCAGACGACTAGGGATAGTGTTTGTAAAGTTACATTATAGGTTTAGTTAATATGTGTAATTGGAAAAAAATAGAACAGTCGCGTTGGTTGTGGTAAAGTTTTAACATTAAGTTCTCTACTGCTTTTATAACCTCAGTTTCTCCAGCTGAAGCTTAGGAAAATTTGAGCAATATAGTTGTTTTGATGACGTAATTATCGTAACATCATGTGGAGTCCAGGAATAATCTACCACCATTCAAGCAAGAAGGTCGTCTGTTGATACCATGGCGTCAGCTGTTTGTCGGCAGTTTAGTAATTTCCTCCGTGGTTGCCCAGGACTGAGAGTGTAACAGCCTCACAGATCCGCAATCATGGATCTTATTACCCCATTGACGATGTTGTGTTTGGACTCAGCGAGACCAACGGCAGGTACATATAACACTAATATGTAGGTGAAATGATAAATTAAAAAATCACTACAATTGGGTAAAGTTCAAGAGATGGGTACGTCTTATATATGGATGCTTTTAATGGGAAATTTTCCAAAACATTATTGAAATTGACAATCAGAATAAACCAAATCTAACCTAATCTAGTAAAACAAGAAAATGAACGGCATTTAAACTGTACATCCTGACCACCGAAGGGTCAAGACGTACCTGGCGCTCCTCTCGGAGCAGCCAGGTCAACTGTTGTTGGCCCATACCAATCCCTCCCTGAACCCTCCTCCCCACCGGAATATCAACAAGTTCACGCCAGAAGTTACTATTTCATTTAGGAAAGGAATGGAACCAGTGTTAAACAGTGGTGAACAGTGCTTAAGTCAGTGAGAACAACTCAACAGTAACAGTCGTACCCACAAAAATTTAAGTTATATATGAATATAAGAACATGGATACTGAGATATTGACTGGCCCATATATAGGGCAGATCCTCACACCCATCCCAGCACGCATGTGCCTATCCAACTTTGTCTTGAAGCTCCCTAGCGTCCCGATCCTACTATAGCACTCCGGTAGCCTATTCCACATATCCACAACTCTATTATCACTAAAACCAGTGCTTTTTGCCTATATCCTTTCTGAATCGGAATTTATCTAATTTAAAGCCATATTTGTTCTAGTTATTCTGTCATTGAGCTCAGAACATCTTCCATTTTACCCTTGTTAATCCCACTTACCCACTTCTGAACAATTCTTCATCATCTCCCTAACTCTCTACGCCTTCTAATGAATGCAAGCCTGCTTTTCAGTCTTTCTTCATATGGAAGGTTTTCAATATTATGGATCATTTTTGTCATTCTTCTGTACTCTCTCCAAAAGAATCTATGTCCATTCTATAATAAGGACACCAGAATTGAAAACCCCAGATAATCCATGTGTGCCCCCACTAATGCTAGGTAAAGCCAAGATAACGCCAGCAGTTCTGTTACTCACACCTCAGATATGAACCCAAGAATCGTTTGCCCTTGTTGCTTTACAAAGGCCATTACATTGTTTTCTAGGTTCAAGTCATACAACACACTCTGTATTTCGCCAATCTGAGTTTTCTATTTCCGTTACCTAGTTTACTTTAAAGGCTTCGTATTCGCCTCCCTATCTGTAGTACCTTTTGCATTTATTAAAGTATTAAAAATTCATATTTGGCCAGTCTACTGAATTCACCATAAGGCAGGTATCTAGATCTTTGAAGGTGTTCAGTCACTGTCTGAATTTATCATCGTCTCCCATTTTGCATATCATCTGCAAATTTAACTTCAATCCTACTAGTTATACCTAAATCAAGATCATTAATGAATATAACAAGGAAAGCAGAGGGCCCATTACAGATCCCTGGGAAACTCCGCTTTTGACCGCGACCCCAGTCTGACTTAAATCCATTTATGCTGACTTTTGTTTCCTCACCAGTTAACCAAGAGACCTAACCATTTTAATAATGATCCACCCATTCCATGTGCTTTCTACCTTCCTTATCAATTTCATGAGGGACTCATCGTATCGCTTTACTGAAATCTAAATAAAATTATATCATATGACTTATCATTATCTACCGCCTATATACTGTACTTGAGAAAAAGTACAAATTTGTGAGACAAGAACGGCCCTGGGTGAACCCGTATGAGAAGAATGAATTCGTTGAATGTTTCAAGGTGGCTTCTTGATTTTGTAGCACACTGACTTAGCAACTTGCCTGGCATGATTGACGTGAGACTCACGGGATGGTAATTTGATGCAATTGATTTATCACCTTTTAAAACGAACCACATTTGGTAAGTTTCCAGTTTCTGCACTAGGTCCATTTTAACGACTTCATTAAATAAAACTACACGGATTACTCAACTCATCTCTTACATTCTTTAATATTCTATATTATGCCCTGCCTGGACCAGGCGATTTATGAGGCTTCAGTTTGTTAATTACTTTACACATCACATAGTAATATTATATTCATCAACATATTTTCTATACTGTCGTTATATACCTTATTAACTTCTGGAACCAAAGTTAGGTTTTTCATTTAGAATACACGAGTTTAATGACTATTTAACGACTCTGGCTACATTTCTAACTCATCATCAGTCATTTCCCGTCGAGTTTTAAGGGACCTATTGTATCTCTAACTTTGATTTATACAGTTGATAAAAAGCTTTAGTTATTTTTCGACTATTTCACACTTGATTTAATTTCTCTTGCTTTCCAATTCTTGCTTCTTTACTTATCTTGTTAGGGTTCTGATAGAACTAAGCAAGTGATTTTCGCTTTCTTAACTTCTTTTCTTTCTATATACCGCAATTTTTCTTTTTTTTTCCCTAGAAGATCTTAGTAGGAGTCTATTATTCATCCACTTTGCTGGTTCCAGATCGACTTGAATTTCTTTAGGAATGGTTATTTGAGCATTATGTATTATTTCCAACAAATTGTCTTCATAAGTAGCTGCTAAATTAAATTCGCCCTCCTGCCCCAAGTTGGGATAGCTCGAGGTGTGGGGGATTAGCTTGACCATAGGTCATCCTTAGTCTCTCCTTGCTTACCGTGAATTAGCCTTCCTAAAAATCCGGATCATGCCGAATTCTCTTCTTCCTGCCATTCCATATTATGTTAAAATATATGGCTTTATGGATCACTGTTTCAGTTCGCCTCAATCCCAACATCTAAATATATGGCTTATGATCACGTTTCGGTTAGTCCAATCCCAACATCTTTTTACTAGATTTTCATTATTACTGAGAACTTGGCACAGTGAGGTCCCAGGTGTGAGTGATATCTGTTCGTGATAAACTAACGTATGCGTTAATCCGTTCTGATAGGAAGGCTTAGACCAAACCTCCTCATTAACACCATCTGTGAGGGTTTCCATGGAGGCCCTCCTTTACCATCTGTGAGGGATTTCTTACACCCGGAGGCCCTCATATACACCATCTGTGGGGAATTACACGGACGCCAGCATCCATTCTGTGGGAATTACTACACGTGAGGCCGCAGTAACACCATTCTGTGAGGGTTGCTACACGTGAGGGCCGCAGTAACACCATCTTGAGGGAATTGCATTCACCACGAGGCCCTATAACACCATTTCTGTGGGGGAATTACTACACCACGGAGGCCCCGTGATAACACCATCTGGGAGGATATTACACTCGGTTTGCTGTTCATACCTACATACATGTGGGTTCACTGTATGTTCTCATTTCTAATGAAGGTTTTGTTAAACAACCAGTGTATGTATAAGTAATTTATGTCCAATGATACATTAGCCTGATGCAGAACTTTTCAATAAATCAATTATTATATTATTAGTAGTAGTATTGGTACCAAACGTATACGGACAAAACCTAACGACAAAACCCCAGTGGACAAAACCCCAATGGACAAAACCCCAACCATTATTGAAAAGTGGACAAAACCCAGTCTCAGTAAAATAAAACACTTTATGTTTGCAAAAACACACATTATATGTACAATCCACAAAACTTTTGTTTGTAGGAATTTACACTTAAAATATATGTCTATTTATGAAAATAGTGAGTCTGGAAATAGTTACAGGAAAAAAAGTCATGGCTAGTACACATTGACAACACACTATATATATGATGGCATTGCCGAGGTTGTTAGGTTGATTAGGTTAGGTTGGTTTTGGGTCCTTTCACACTTCGTTGAAGATTACTTCTCCACCATGCCAAAATGTACTCGTTATTGTTACACTTGTGAAATTATTCTTTTCTCTTGTGGTTCCTTAATTTTCCCAGTGACTAAATATTATGTAGAAAATTTGTCTTCCATAGATATTGCTTTTAAATGTGTAATCTTTTTTGAGAATACTGTATTGGGTGGAAAAATCAATGAGTGCAGTTTTTTATTTAATTTTTACTGATTTTCATAGTTGAACTGAAAAGTATAGTGCATATATGTTACATGATAAATATCTGTAGTATATTTTTTATACACCCAGTACTATTTACAGTTAAATATAACACTTATTACTAGGATGAAATTAGTGATTGTTAATTGCATTCTTATTTTGTTTGATAACCTGTCCTCTATTCATTAATGAATACATTACATTGTTCTAGTTAAGGAGATATCTTCGACTTCTGCCAAAAGAATTGGCTCCCAAGGCAGCAGAAATCGATATAGAAATAATTAGACGTATGGTAAGTTATTTATTCCTGTAGTTAATGCAGAATTTGTTCTTGATTATTCTTTTTCTACTGTATATTATTGTACTTAGTCACCACATTATATAGCCTTTACTGTGTATCCTTTCTTGATTTGTTGTATGTTGTTTAAATGATTATGTTAACCAATGAACCATCTTCCTACTACCACAGCCGAAACCATCCTTGATCTTACTGAAGAACTTTTGTATCTATAAAGGCAGAGCATCGTGTCAAGTTTCAAGTAGGACTGTGATGTTGCTCTTACCTTAGGATGAGGTGCTTGGATATATTCCAACCTCTCCACACACACACACACGGCCAAGGTCCATAATCATCAGTTTATTATTTTAATATACAGACTCAACACTGTGCCAGAATCATAATTTATACTGTCTCTACTTATGACATACAGTCAACCTCACGGCGTCCCCATTCCTGCTTCCCGCGTTATGCTGTGCCCCTGGAACAGGATGTTCACATTCTGATGCGTGGTGTCCCTTGCTGGAGAGCGGCTGGCGCAGGGCATTTTTGATCCAAACTCTCACGCATCCGGCCATGTTGTGAGCGGATACAGCGCAAGGTAGCCTAGTCATCAAAACATTAATAGTTTTTCACCATACCCACCACAGTCAAGTCAGTGATAGTGATAATTTAGAGGATATGGACTTATATGGACTTTGGGGGTTTGACAAAGAGGCCTGTGCTTCTGTGGTGGATAGTGATAATTGATAAGTGAGGGCAATAATCTGCCCTTCTGCTCGAACCAACCGCCATCCCGTGTGCCCAGCCATCTTTTTCTACTAATGTAAGTGTTAAAAACCTAATATTATTGATATTTCTCTTAATTATTAATTGTGTGTGCATACTATCATAAAGTTAGATAATATTTACTACAATATAGTAGTTCAAAAAGGGAGTTTGGAATCGGCCCGTCTCTATTTCATAATCCCATATGTTATGTTATTCACTTCTGGCGTTAATCACTTTCCGCGTACTAAGGTTACATTAACCGCAGAAAGTGAGGGTTGACTGTATTCACTACGACAACCCTGACATACGCGTTGCCATGGTCATTATAAAATATTTTCACATTATGTATTTTTTGGTCCGACATTAGATCGCTGTGTACTGACAAAATTTTGTTTGAAATTCCCTTTAAAATAGCTAGCAAGTGTAAAAGTGAGAGTTCTGGTGAGGAGAAGAAAAAGAACTTCCTTTTTTGTAATTTTACTTAGCATTTTGACTTACGACTGATTAGCGGGTTGGAAACCGGTCAGTAAATCGGGTGAGACTGTATTAGGTTAGGTTAGTTGTTGTCTTCTAGGTGGTATCAGACCTGGTTGTCTCTGCTCCCTATCATATTTGCATTATGTGCACTAAAACAAAGATATTGGTTTAGAATCATATACTGTAATCAGGGGCGAATCAACCACGTAATGTTGATCTTTTCATCATTTAACTGTGATAACCCCATATTATATTACAGTATATGTATTTCACCATAGTAGGAGGGTGCACTACTTTGAAATACTGTTGGCTTGTGTCAATGTGTTGAATTTATATCTCAAGAACAAATTGAACTTGTCTTTAATGCCCTTATACTGACACAATGTAACTTTATGTGGACTTTTTGAAGAGTTCTTAACCAGTTTTGAGGCAGTTATTGCCAGCTTTTCCACAATGCTTAGATTCATAGTTCAACTTCTGGAAAAGGTAACTCAACCAAGAGCAGTGGATTTGATGAAGAATGGTTTATAGGTAATGATAATCCAATTTAAATTTTGTTATCAGTTTAGCTGATATTTTCCTTTGTCATTTGATTAAGAGGGAGATGCAAGTCTTCTGGATATGTAAAGGAAATCCATTTATAAGTTTAACTTCATTTTCTGTTTTTGGTCACGTGTTTCCATATCACTTTAATTACATCATTACAGGAAGATGTTTATTTTACCATGATCATATTTCTGAAGGTGATATTATACTGAACCTTTGAAGTTATAGGTTTGAAGACAACATGTAGATATAATAGTATTATAAAGTATTTATGGTTTAAGATTAATTGAGTGTGCTGTATTTTCATGCTAATGGCAGAATCAACATGTGTAATTTATTCAACAATCTTAAGAAGGTTAATGATCATACTTGGTAGTGCCACTGAGAGGTATATAATAAACCTGGCTTTTATATGTTCAAGAACACTAGATGTTAATTTTATTTCTTCTGTGTTGTCACTTTGCAGGAGTTCTGCGAAGATGGGTGATCTGGGTTGTTAGGCATCACGCTAGATCCTGATTTTGGGGTTCAGGCATGGGGTACTTGGACCATACCACATGGAAGAGATATCTCGAGCATCTGGTGCTATTACACTTTCACGTGCCTATTCAACCTTCTGTGTTAATCAGATTAATGTCAATGGGACAAATGAGCAGAGAAGTATCTGCCCAAGGTATAAGCATGTTTGATGATCAGTTTTGTTACAGTACAATATAATATAGTTATCTAAGGAATGTTATAGATGATTAGTAACTACAAAGACTGAAGCTCTTGCCAGTGGTTCATTCTCTGTACTGTATATGATTAAATGGAGGGATCAGATTCAGGAATATTTTTATATAATTACATTATAATAATCCTGCATAAAGTGTTCATGTTTTTTTGGTTTAAATCTGACTACAGTATGTTTTTACTACACTTAAACAGGATATCTTACACACACACAGAAAACTCAGAGTCAGAGAATAGAAAGCAAAGATGGGTTTAAGAGTTTAAGTAGAGTACAGTGCAGTTTTAGTTTAGCAGTAAAACAGTTCAGCTAATTAACTTATATGTACAGTATACTGACTCTTGTTATTGTATTAAATCTAAGATATTTGTAACTATACAGCGATGCATTTTGTATTGAGGTCATCTTTTTAAATGAAGCCCAGTACCTTTCCTCGGTATACCATAAACATAGGCTATTGTGAGCAATGCAACATTATTAAGATGAAAAGATGTTTGTGATTCAACTCTCAAAAATCTTATTCTTGGTGGTTGTCAGTTGTGTTCAGGTGAACACTTTGGCGCCTGGCCATGTCGAAGCCAGGATCTGGAAGTGATGTGGTGTCCATGAAGCTGAAGGCAGAAGAAAAGGAATTTTCATCCTTAATGGCAACAAATTTTGGATTACAAATGGACCTGATGCAGATGTTTTGGTGGTGAGTTGTGGAAAGAATAGATGTTAATGTTTATTTGTAGTGTTTGATACTAATAATTCTCTAAAAAAATCAGGTTTATGAAGGTTCTGGTACAGTCAAAAGTTCCTCCGTGCAAAATGAAGCAACAGTTGAACTCATTCCGCAGTGCTGTACACCGAGAATGAGCGTTTGTCCCGACTGTGACATTAAGGGTAATCATAATTGGATCAGGCAGGATGTTACTAGAGACCCTTACCTTACGTACTATCTGCATAAAGTTTCTGAATAAAATGGTTTGAGAAAATAATTGTTGTATTCATGTTGTCAGTAATGGTTAATTACTATAAATTTCAGGTGTATGCAAAACAGATCCTACTACCAAAACCCCAGCATGGAGTAACAGCCTTCATCATAGAAGGGCGCGGAAGGCTTCAGCACTTTATTAAAAGTTTGATAAGTTGAGTATCCGGGGCTCTAATACCTGTGAACTATGCCAGACTGCAAAGTTCGGGTATAAGAAAAGATGTGTTGTGTAAAAGTCATGTTGTCATTAATAATGCATCTATGCATTGGAGGATCTCAATGATAAAATTCAAGAGGTACTTGGGACAAAATAGGGCCAAAGTGACTACATAGTTGCTTATCAGATGATTGGAACAAGTATAACTTGATTGCAAAAGTGGGATGCAATACTTCTTCTATTGCACAGCTGAAACTAATAGAGCATCAGTCTCATCTTAATATCCTTCATCATCTTTGTCATTTTGCTGTCATTTTCCATGCTGCATTGGAAAACATAATCATTGTCCTTCCACAGCCAAGAACATCTGGGCAGAAGAATGGTGGCATATGTTTTGTTCTCTGGACTAGATCTCGAGAGTTGGTTTGGCTGGTGGCCTGTTGGGTATGTTCTCTTATCTGTAATGCATATTGAATATGATTGTGTGGTATGTTTGTGGCATTGTCATTTTTGGTGTCATATTTTCTTCTCAGGGCTTAACTCTTACACTGATGCAAATGTTTGGTGCAACATAAGAACAATAGCATCAGCATTAGACAAAGAGGGCATTCATAATTTCAGAGTCTATGTCAAATTAATGAGCCATTATTATTGCTTGTATTAGTATTAATAGGCTGAGGGGGAGGTCCTGTAGAGATGTTAAGTGGAGACAACATGTGTGGATGAAACACCATGTTAGTATTTTAGTAAGTGCTTATTGTTTGTAGATCAGTATATGAACTGTATAAATAAAAAACAGCGATTATGGATATAGTTCTCTTAAGATTTATATGTGATAGATGTTAGTAAATGAGGGGTACCATTGTTTTCTTGTTCGCTTCAGAATATTGTATTTTTTTGTTGATTTATTATTGTTTATTTGATGCTGTCCAAATTTTCTTTTCTAATCCTTCTCTTTCTTTAGTTTTTCAGTACTGTATACTGTATTGAACAACCTTTGTGTTTATGCTTACAGTAATTGCCATTGTGAAGATTTCACTCATTTGCCATTAATAAACTTGCAGATTGATGCAAGCAGCCTGTGGTGCCTTTGGTATGTTCGTTAAATGGCGGTTGACAAGAGGTGAGAGTTTCAGTTAATGCAGGTTAAGTCTATCTGCCAGTATCAGGCTCTGGTGGCTAAAGTATGTTGGGTAATATTCATTCTTTAATTGATTTTTTCATTTTTATTGGCAGAAGCCCTTTCCTAAGCTCAGTGCAAATAAAAAAAGGAAAAAAGGATACATAATTCAGTATACAGGCAGTCTATGAGAACAATGAGCGGCGAATAACGGTTGTACGATAAGATCAACTAAATTTTGAGCAGCCTAAGAGAACAGATTGAGCCATTGAAAACTGCCTCACTTTTTGGGTAAGCTTTCAATTCTTTTCTTGCTCTGAGACTTTATTTTTCTGGAATACTTTTGTGAATTGGGAATATTATGCTGAGCTCATAAAAGGGTTGGTAAAATTTATAAAAATAAATCCATAGACAGCGAACATTTCAGATATGATGGTCTCACATTTGCTTTATTACATTAGTTATAACGTGAGATATTTTAGATATCTGTAAGGCGTAACTGACATAATTTTTAATTTGTGTGTGATATTCAGAGCTTATCTGTCTATTTTATTTGCCTCAGTATTCTCACAGTTGTATGTATTTATTTGCATGTTGTTCTTGTAGTGGGTCGTGTGTGCATCATCATTGTTTAGAAAATGGATATGTAATGATTTTCTTGTTCTTACTGTAATGCTACATATGAAGGATTTTTTCATTCTATGTTCACTTACTATGTTTCCTTTTTCTCCTGGCATAGAAGCTTTGATCTTGGCGGGAGGTATAGTGAGCTTTGTCAGATCAAACTAGCGCCAGTAGAAAAAAATACACCTATGAGATTGTTGTTTGTAAATGTGAGACTATGTTATCGCCCCAGGGATTATCTCTGATACCACACGTGATGTTGATGTCTATATGTGACATCAGTATCTGTGATGAAGCTTTGGTCTTGGCGGGAGGTGTAATGATTGATTGTCAGACCAAAGCTTACAGCCCAGAATTATGTCACATATAACAGCAAGTACACCACAGACCTCGTGGTACCACCGCATTCCAGGTTGACACACCTCAGGTCGACCCAAGGGACTTGACCTGGCCCGCTAATGACGTGAGCCGGTGACCTACAACCGCACCTAGCCAAGACACCTGGCCAGGACCACACCTGCACACAATTATCCAGATCAAACCAGTTTAGTGTTAATTGTTAGAGGTCAGAAGCCGGCTGGGCCGACCCCATATAAAGGCCCTACAGTCCCGTCCACGGGTATTCCTATTCCATTATCATTATCATTCTGGTTGCTGTCATCTCTCTCCCGTTCGGGTCGTCACTCGGTTCACTAAGCAGAGTCACGCACGTCCCCTCCCCAGGTCGGGAGGGAGACCTCCCGACCGGACCACGGCGTCGCCAGCTAAGCAGACTTTCCCATAGGAGGTAGCCCAGCCAGCACTCACTGGGCCTACGTCCGGGTACACGTGAGTCTTGTCAGAACGTCCTAGGGTGAGTTACCTACTGTGGGAAGTGTATTCATTCAGGTGTGTCCGAGAGTCAGTGTCAAGTAACGTAAAGCATGATGTGTTAGTACCCCGATATGATAGTGATATTAATGTGTCCATGTCATTGAGTGAAGTAATAAATAGTTGTATCAAGAGGTGTTTAACAAGTTGTCCCTTTAAGAAGTAATATATGTGTATTGACATACGAGATAAGATAAGCGTAGTGACGCTGTGCAAATAACATCCAGGCCACGCTACCAAGTTTCCTATCTTTACATTCCTATACTTCCTACATATTTATGTTCTTCTCTCATTGGTATTTTACGTCATTACATTGGTGGCAGTGGACAGAATAAACAGAGAGGAAGATATATAGGAAATTATAGAGTATAGGACAAGATAGTAAATTTGTGGCGTGTTGAGTGGAATGAGAAAGAACTGCTTGGCTGGGGTCCAGTGGGAGTCTCCATGGGCCTGAGAGGACTTGCGTGACTCTGCTGAGCAGTGGCCTAGCCAAATAGTAATGTGACAAGAATATGGAATGGTAGTGCCGTGGTGTGGACTGTGATCTGTTTACAAAGTGGTTTGTGAGTTTTGGTTCAACCAGGCTGACTCTTTGGTCAGATCGACTTTGATCTAGGTGTGTCAGGAAGGTATTTAGATCGTATATGTGATAATCTTCATTGAATCTGATGCTTCAAAATAGTCTAAACAACCTTGCGTCATTCACCTGAAACAACAACAGGTCTTACATTTCCTTATCGTACATGTCAAAATAATAATTCATCTCAGTCAGTAATATAAGCTACAACGTAGTGTTTCATAGTCAAGACATTGATCAAATGAACTCATAGAAAAAGTGAGACTAAAAAACATTCTTTGTAGTAAACATCAACAAAATTCAGAAAATATGCAAAATACACAAAAAAATTTTCCTACATCACATATTAGAGTTATTGATATCTTTTTTATTATACATCAACAACGTCAGTACATTAGTTGGGTCGGCATAGCTCCGTCTTCCATCCTTTGGTATCTGAAAATAGGGATGGCGGCAGCTCAGCAACTGTAGTCGGTTGGTCCTTCATCATCGACTTTCTTGTGATGTCAGGACAGCACATCTTCTGTCTTCTTTCTTCACATAGCATCTTCTGTCTTCTGTCTTCTTTCTTCACATACGCACCTTGTAGTCGTTTCTCTCACCTTCTGACTTCTTCTCACTTCCTCCTGGTTTCTGCTCCTCTTCAGGCAGTTTTCTGTCCATCTCGTTCTTCCTCTATACATCTATTTTCATATTCAGATGAATTTTCTGCTCCATCGTTTCTCTATATCTTCGTTTTCGTCATATTCCAGATGGTTTTTCTGCTTCCTGCATTTCTTCTCTTTAACATCATCATTTTCAACATATTCCAGACGATTTTCTGTTCATCTGCGGCCCTCTCGGCGGGATTGGCCGGTATCCACTGTTTGGGCTCGTAAAGTCTCCTTAGATGACTTTAAGGCAGGTTCTTGCGGACGAGGGCTGCCCTCCGTCGTGAAGTGTCGGCGAGACCAAAGAATGTCTGTCTTTACCTTCACAGTGTTGAATCCCTCCTGGCTGGGCTCACAGGGTTCGTTGTGTGGCGATCCATTCCACACTCCTTACTTCTAAAGTGAAAATATAAAATCTTCTTAATCTATACCAAGGGAGGCTTGGAAGAGTGGCGTGTGGTGTGTGGTGGGTTTCGTGCTGCCTTCGTAAGCTGCATTCATCAGTTTCTTTCATCATGCTTTATTTCTTCTCTGCTTTCGTATGTCCTGTGTGGTTGGCGTCCGGCTGTATGGAGGTGTGCCTTATGAAAGCAATAATCCTAAAAAC
>NW_024739624.1:0-3144 GCF_018991925.1 Homarus americanus | reverse complement strand
TTGAAACACGAGGATCCATATATACTCTATTAGCCCAATAAAGCACTCTCGAACTTCTTTCATATAATCAACACCCCACCCCACCAGGATTTGAACCCATCACTATAATTGTGACCGGGAATGCAACCTCTGGGCCACCAGGACAATAAAAGCAATCAAAGACCCTACTATAACCTTTACACAAAGACTGTCCAACGACCAGGCTCCATGAACTCCAAGGGACCACCCGTGCCGCTAGGTGATCAGAGCAACGTCTTACCAAATCCCGCTTGAAACACGACGATCCATATATATTTCTATTAGCCCAATAAAGCAACGCAGACTTCTACATATAATCAACACCACCCACCAGGATTTGAACCCACGATCTTATATCAGACCGGGACGCACCTGGTCCACCAGGACAATAAGCATTCCAGACTCCTGCTATATTTCAATACAAAAGCCTGTCCAACGAGCTTAACCTCTTGTCAAATTAAACAACCAAAGCCGCTTTACGAAAGATCAGAACAACAAATACCAAATGCGGCTTCAAACAAGAGGATCCATATATTTAAAGACCAACAAAGCAAACCGACTTCATATATAATCAACACCCCACCCCACCAAGATCTGAACCAACGATCTATAATTCAGACCGGGAACGCCACTCCTGCCACCAGAAACAATAAAAGCAGTCATAGTCTCTCAACATAATCCACACAAAGCCGTTCAACGAGCTTCATAAAATTCTAGAACCCCTAATAAATTCAATCCGCCGCTTTCAGGTGATCAGAGCAACGTTTACCAATGAAACACGAGATCCATATAATTCTAATAGCCACAATAAAGCACGCGCAGACTTCTTCATATAATCAACACCACCCACCAGATTCAACCAACATCTTCACTAACTAGACCACCACTCGGCCAACCATGACAACAAAAGAATAAAAGCCTCTACAATATTTCACACAAAGCCCAATCAACGACCTTATGGCTCCATACAACTCCTAATAACACCCGTACGCTAGGTGATCAGAGCAACGCACCAAATGCTTCAAACACCAGGATCCATATATATATCATTAGACCAATAAAACACCGGACCTCTACATATAACCAACACCACCCCACCAGCATCAGAACCCACGATCTATAATGACCGAACGCTACCTCTGGGCCACCAGGACAATAAAAGCATTCCTAGACTAGCTATATTTCAGCCTGTCCAACACTTACTGGCACCAAGAACCCCTAATAAAACCAACTGCCTCTTAGGGTAATCAGACAACGTTTAACAAATACGGCTTCAAAACACAGAGATCCATATATATTCATTAGCCCAAAAGAACGCAGACTTCACATATAATCAACACTCACCCCACCAGGATTTGAACCAACATCTCTATAATTGTGACCGAATGCCACTGGGCCACAAGGACAATAAAAGCAGTCAAAGACTCTACTTATTTCACACAAAGCCTGTTCAACTACCAAGGCCCATGAACCCTAATAGACCACCGTGCCTCATTAAGTGATCACATCAACATTTTACCAAATCCGCCTCAAACAAGGGATCCATATATATATCATTAGCCCAATAAAGCACGCTCGAATTCTTCAATATAATCAACACCACCACCAGGATTCAACTCATCAATCTTATACTCAGACCGATCGCCACAGGCCACCAGGACAATAAAGCAGTCCTAGACTCTGCTATATTTCACACAAAGCCTGTTCAACGAGCTTATGGCTGCGAACTCCCCACGAGGACCACCCGTGCCGCTTAGGTGATCAGAGCAACGTTTACCAAATACGTGCTTCGAAACACGAGATCCATATATATTTATTAGCCCATAAAGCAAGCAGACTTCTACATATAATCAACACTACCCCACCAGGATTTGAAACCCACGATCTTATAATTGTGACCGGGGAAGCTACCTTAACAATAGGACAATAAAAGCAAAAAGTCTCTACTATATTTCACACAAAGCCTGTTCAACGAAGCTTATATGCGCCAGAACCACTATAGGGGACCACCCGTGCGCTTAGGTGATCAGAGCAACGTTTTAACCAAACAAGTGCTTCAAACCCGAGGATCCATATATTTCATTAGCCCACAAAGCACGGACTTCTACATATAATCAAAGCCTCACCCCACCAGGATTTGAAGCCACGATCTTATAACTGTGACCGGGAACGCTACCTGGGCCACCAGGAACAATAAAAGCAGTCCCCAGACTCTACTATATTTCACACAAAGCCTGTTCAAACTAACTTAAGGCTACCGTAAACTCCTAATGGGGGACCACCCGGCTGCTTAGGTAATCAGAGCAACAAGTACTCAAATCCGCTTCGAAACACAGGATCCATATATATTTCATTAGCCCAATAAAGCACGCGGACTTCTTCATATAATCAACACCTCACCCCACCAGGATTCGAACCCACGATCTTATAATTCAGACCAGAACGCTACCCTGGGCCACCAGGACAATAAAAGCAGTCCTAGACTCACTGCTATACACAAAGCCTGTTCAACGAGCTTATGCAGCCGGAACCCTTAATGGGGACCACCGTACACTTAGGTGATCAGAGCAAATATTTACCAAATGCGGCTTCGAAACACGAGGATCCATATATATTTATTAGCCCAATATAGCACGCGGACTTCTACATATAATCAACACTCAACCCCACCAGGATTCAAACCACGATCTTAATTGTGACCGGGATGCCATCTTCTGGGCCACCAGACAATAAAAGCATTCATAGACTCCTACTATATTTCACACAAAGCCTGTTCAACTTGCTTATGGCACCGTGAACCTCTAATGGGGACCACCAGTACCGTTAGGGAGATCAGAGCAACGTTTTAACAAAATGCGCTTCGAAACACGAAGATCCATATATTTCATTAGCCCAATATCACGACTTCTACATATAATCAACACTCAACCCTACCAGGATTCAAACCCATGATCTTATAATCAGACCGGGTATGCTACCTTGGGCCACCAGGCAATAAAAGCAGTCCTAGACTCAATTACATTACACAAAGCCTGTTCAACGAGCTTATGGCCGTGAACCTCTAATGAGGACCACCTGCGTCGCTTTAGGGTGATCAGCAAATATGCACCGAACGAAGCACAATGA
>NW_024739623.1:0-18320 GCF_018991925.1 Homarus americanus | reverse complement strand
TATACTCGACCAGGGGACTTTGTTATACTGGGCCAAGGGACTTTTTTATACTCGATCAGGGGACTTTGTTATACTCGATCAGGGGCCTTTGTTATACTCGATCACCGGACTTTGTTATACTCGATAAGGAGTCTTTGTAATTCTCGATAAGAGGACTTTGTTATACTCGATCAGGTGACTTTGTTATACTCTATGAGGGGCCTTTCTAATACTCGATCAGGGGCCTTTGTTATCCTAGATCAGGGGCTTTGTTATACTCGGTTCAGGGTTCTTTGTTATACTCGTCCAGTGGGCTTTGTTATACTAGGATCAGGGGACTTTGTAATACTCGATCAAGGGACTTTGTCGTACTCGATGAGGGCCCTTTGTTATACTCGACCAGGGGACTTTGTTATAATCGATCAGGGGACTTTGTTATGCTCGATCTGCGGACTTTGTTATACTGCGCCAGGAGACGTTGTTATATTCGATGAGGGGATATGTTATACTCGATCAGGGTCTTTGTTATATTGGACCAGGGGACTTTATTATACTTGATCAGGGACTTTGTTATACTCGTCCAGGGGGCTTTGTTATACTCGATGAGGGGACTTTGTTATACTCGATCAAGGACTTTGTTATACTCGACAAGGGGACTTTTTTATACTTGACCAATGGACTTTGTAATACTCGATGAGGGGCCTTTGTTATACTCGATCTGGGGACTTTGTTATACTCGACCAGGGGACTTTTTTATTCTTGACCAATGGACTTTGTTATACTCGACCAGGGGACTTTGTTATAATCGATCATGGGACTTTGTTATACTCGATCAGGGACTTTGTTATACTCGATCAGGGGACTTTGTTATACTCGTCCAGGGGGCTTTGTTATACTCGGTCAGGGGACTTTGTTATACTCGACCAGGGGCCTTTGTTATACTCGATCACCGGATTTTGTTAGACTCAAACAGGGGACTAAGTTATACTCAACCAGGGGACTTTGTTATACTCGATTAGGCGGCTTTGTTATACTCGATCAGGGAACTTTGTTATTCTCGATGAGGGGCCTTTGTTATACTCGATTAGGGGCCTGTGTTATACTAGATCAGGGGCTTTTGTTATACTCGATGAGGGGCCTTTTTTGGACTCGATGAGGGGCCTTTGTTATACTCGATCAGGGGACTTTGTTATACTTGATCAGGGGACTTTCTTATACTCGAGCGGGGGGCTGTGTTAAACTCGATCAGGGGACTTTGTTATACTCGATGAGGAGGCTTTGTTATACTCGATCAGGGGATTTTGCTATACTCGACCAGGGGACTATTTTATACTTGACCAATGGACTTTGTTATACTCGATGACGGGCCTTTGTTATACTCGATCAGGGGACTTTCTTATACTCGAAGAGACAACTTTGGTATATTCGATCAGGGGATATGTTATACTCGATCAGGGGACTTTGTTATACTTGATTTGGGGACTTTGTTATACTCGTCCATTGGGCTTTGTTATAATAGGATCAGGGGACTTTGATATACTCGATCAGGGGACTTTGTCTTACTCGATGAGGGCCCTTTGTAATTCTCGACCAGAGGACTTTGTTATAATCGATCAGGAAATTTTGTTATGCTCGATCTGGGGACTTTGTTATACTGCGCCTGGAGACGTTGTTATCCTCGATGAGGGGATATGTTATACTCGATCAGGGGACTTTGTTATACTGGACCAGGAGACTTTGTTATACTCGATCAAGGGACTTTGTTATACTCGATCAGGGGACTTTGTTATACTCGTCCAGGGGGCTTTGTTATGCTTGATCTAGGGACTTTGTTATACTAGGTCAGGAAACGTTGTTATACTCGATCAGGGGATATGTTATACTCGATCAGGGGATTTTGTTATACTGGACCAGGGGACTTTGTTATACTCTTCCAGGGGGCTTTGTTATATTAGGATCAGGGGACTTTGTTATTCTCGACCAGGGGACTTTGCTATACTCGACCAGAGGCCTTTCTTATACTCGGTCTGGGAGACTTTGTTATAATCGATCAGGGGACTTTGTTATGCTCGATCTGGGGACTTTGTTATACAGGGCCTGGAGACTTTGTTATACTCGATCAGGGGATATGTTATACTCGATCAGGGGACTTTTTTATACTTGACCAGAGGACTTTGTTATACTCGATCAGGGGATATGTTATACTCGATCAGTGGACATTGTTATACTCGATTAGGGGCCTTTGTTATACTCGATGAGGGGACTTTGTTATACTGGGCCAGGGGACTTTTTTATACTCGATCAGGGGACTTTGTTATACTCGATCAGGGACTCGATAAGGGGTCTTTGTAATACTCGATAAGGGGGATTTGTTATACTCGATAAGGGGACTTTGTTAGACTCGAAAAGGGGACTTTGTTATACTCGACCAGGGGACTTTGTTATACTCGATTAGGCGGCTTAGTTATACTCGATCAGGTGACTTTGTTATACTCGATGAGGGGCCTTTGTTATCCTCGATCAGGGGCCTTTGTTATACTCGATCAGGGGACTTTGTTATACTCGATCAAGGACTTTGTTATACTCGACAAGGAGACTTTTTTATACTTGACCAATGGACTTTGTTATACTCGATGAGGGGCCTTTGTTATACTCTATCTGGGGACTTTGTTAAGCTCGACCAGGGGACTTTTTTATACTTGACCAATGGACTTTGTTATACTCGACCAGGGGACTTTGTTATAATCGATCAGGGGACTTTGTTATACTCGATCAGGGACTTTGTTATACTCGATCAGGGGACTTTGTTATACTCGTCCAGGGGGCTTTGTTATACTCGATCAGGGGACTTTGTTATACTCGACCAGGGGCCTTTGTTATACTCGATCACCGGATTTTGTTAGACTCAAACAGGGGACTAAGTTATACTCGACCAGGGGAATTTGTTATACTCGATTAGTCGGCTTTGTTATACTCGATCAGGGAACTTTGTTATACTCGATGAGGGGCCTTTGTTATACTCGATCAGGGGCCTGTGTTATACTAGATCAGGGGACTTTGTTATACTCGATGAGGGGCCTTTTTTGAACTCGATCAGGGGCCTTTGTTATACTCGATCAGGGGACTTTTGTTATACTTGATCAGGAGACTTTCTTATACTCGAGCAGGGGACTTTGTTATACTCGATGAGGAGGCTTTGTTATACTCGATCAGGAGACTTTGCCATACTCGACCAGGGGACTTTGTTATACTCGATCAGGGGACTTTGTTAAACTCGACCAGGGGACTTGTTTATACTTGACCAATGGACTTTGTTATACTCGATGAAGGGCCTTTGTTATACTCTATCTGGGGACTTTGTTATACTCGATCAGGGAACTTTGTTATACTCCATCAGGGGACTTTTTGTACTCGACCAGAGGACTTTGGTATTCTCGATCAGGGGACTTTGTTATACTCGACCAGGGGACTTTTTTATACTTGACCAATGGACTTTGTTATACTCAATGAGGGGCCTTTGCTATACTCGATCAGGGGACTTTGTTATACTCGATTAGGGGCCGTTGTTATACTCGATGAGGGGGCTTTGTTATACTCGATGAGGGGGCTTTGTTATACTCGACCAGGGGACTTTGTTATATGCGATCAGGGGACTTTTTTATACTCGATCAGGGACGTTGTTATACTCAACAAGAGGACTTTGATATACTCGATCAGGGGACTTTGTTATACTCAATCAGGGAACTTTGTTATACTCGATGAGGGGCCTTTGTAATACTCGATGAGGGGGCTTTGTTATACTCGACCAGGGGACTTTGTTATACTCGATCAGGGGACTTTGTTATACTCGACAAGGGGACTTTTTATAATCAATCAGGGGACATTGTCATACTCGTTCAGTGGACTTTCCTATATTTGACCAATGGACTTTGCTATACTCGATGAGGGGCTTTTGTTATACTCGATCAGTGGACTTTGTTATACTCGACCATGGGTCTTTGTTATACTCGATCAGGGGACATTCTTATACTCGAACAGACGAGTTTGGTATATTCGATCAGGGGATATGTTATACTCGATCAGGGGACTTTGTTATACTTGATTAGGGGACTTTGTTATACTCGATCAGGGGACTTTCTAATACTCGATCAGGGGACTTTGTTATACTTGATTAGGGGACTTTGTTATACTCGACCAGGGGCCTTTGTTATACTCGATTAGAAAACTTTGTTATACTCGACCAGGGGACTTTGTTATACTAAACCAGGGACTTTGTTATACTCGATCAGGGAACTTTGTTATGCCGATGAGGGCCTTTGTTATATAAATTAAAGGGGCACATTTTATACTGAATCATGGGACTTTGTTATACTCGATGAGGGGCCTTTTTGGATCAGGGGACTTTGTTATACTCGATCTGGGGACTTTCTTGCTCCCGAAATATATGTTATATATACTCGATCAGGGACTTTGTTATACTCACTGAGGAGGCTTTTATTTATACTCGATGTGGGAACTTGCTATACTAAAACCACGGGACTTTGTTATACTCGATGTGGGGACTTTGTTATACTCGACCAGGGACTTTGTTATACTCGATTAGGGGAGTTTGTTATACTCGATTAGGGGAGTTTGTTATACTCGATGAGGAGGCTTTGTTATACTCGACCAGGGGACTTTGCTATAGTCGACCAGGGGACTTTGTTATACTCGATTAGGGGACTTTGTTATACTCGACCAGGGACTTTGTTATACTCGATAGGGGACTTTGTTACACTCGACCAGGAACTTTTATATACTTGACCAATGGACTTTGCTGCTTATACTCGATGAGGAGGCTTTTGGTATCGATCAGAGGTTTTGCTATACTCGACCAGGGACTTTGTTATACCCGATCGAGGACTTTGTTATACTCAAACCAGGGGACTTTTTTATACTTGACCAATGGACTTTGTTATACTCGATGAGGGGCCTTTGTTATACTCGATCTGGGGACTTTGTTATACTGGACCAGGAGACTTTGTTATACTCGATCAGGGAACTTTGTTATACTCGATCAGGGGGCTTTGTTATGCTCGATCTAGGGACTTTGTTATACTGGGTCAGGAAACGTTGTTATACTCGATCAGGGGATATGTTATACTCGATGAGGGGAATTTGTTATACTGGAATAGGGGACTTTGTTATACTCGTCCAGGGGGCTTTGTTATATTTCGATCAGGGGACTTTGTTATTCTCGACCAGGGGACTTTGTTATACTCGACCAGAGGCCTTTCATATACTCGGTCTGGGTGACTTTGTTATAATCGATCAGGGGACTTTGTTATGCTCGATCTTGGGACTTTGTTATACTGGGCCTGGAGACTTTGTTATACTCGATCAGGGGATATGTTATACTCGATCAGGGGACTTTTTTATACTTGACCAGAGGACTTTGTTATACTCGATCAGGGGATATATTATACTCGATCAGTGGACTTTGTTATACTCGATTAGGGGCCTTTGTTTTACTCGATGAGGGGGCTTTGTTATACTCGATCAGGGAACTTTGTTATTCTCAACCAAAGGACTTTTTTAAAATTAATCTGGGGACTTTGTCATACTCTATCAGGGGAATTTTGTTATACTCGATCAGGGGATATGTTATACTCGATCAGGGGACTTTGTTATACTCAACCAGAGGACTTTGTTATACTCGATCAGGGGACTTTTTTATACTCAATCAGGGGACTTTGTTATACTCGATTAGGGGCCTTTGTTATGCTCGATGAGTGGGGCTTTGTTATACGCGACCAGGGGACTTTGTTTTACTCGACCAAGAAACTTTGTTATACTCAACCAGGGGCCTTTTTTAAAATTAATCAAGGGACTTTGTCATACTCGATCAGGGGAATTTTGTTTTACGCGATCAGGGGTTATATTATACTTGATCAGGGGACTTTGTAATACTCAACCAGAGGACTTTGTTATACTCGATCAGGAGACTTTGTTATACTCAATCATGGGACTTTGTTATACTGGATGAGGGGCTTTGGTTATCCTCGATCAGGGGACTTTGTTATACTCGACCAGGGAACTTTGTTATACTCGATCAGGGGACTTTCTTATACTCGAGCAGGGGGCTGTGTTATACTCGATCAGGGGACTTTGTTATACTCGATGAAGAGGCTTTATTATACTTCGATGTAGGGTTTGCTATACTCGACCACGGGGACTTTGTTATACTCGATGTAGGGGACTTTGTTGCTCTCGTCCAGGGGACTTTTTATACTTGACCAATGGACTTTGTTGCCTTATATTCGATGAGGGGCCTTTGTTATACTCGATCTGGGGATTTTGTTATACTCGATCAGGAGACTTTGTTATACTCCATCAAGGGACTTTTTTATACTCGACCAGGGGACTTTGTTATACTCGATCAGGGGACTTTGTTATACTCGACCAGGGAACTTTTTTATACTTGACCAATGGACTTTGCTATACTCGATGAGGAGGCTTTGTTATACTCGATCAGGGGACTTTGCTATAATCGACCAGGGGACTTTGTTATACTCGATCAGGGGACTTTGTTATACTCGACGAGGGGACTTTTTTATACTTGACCAATGGACTTTGTTATACTCGATGAGGGGCCTTTGTTATACTCGATCAGGGGGCTTTGTTATGCTCGATCTAGGGACTTTGTTATACTGGGTCAGGAAACGTTGTTATACTCGATTAGGGGATATGTTATACTCGATCAGGGGAATTTGTTATACTGGAATAGGGGACTTTGTTATACTCGTCTAGGGGGCTTTGTTATATTACGATCAGGGGATTTTGTTATTCTCGACCAGAGGCCTTTCTTATACTCGGTCTGGGTGACTTTGTTATAATCGATCAGGGGACTTTGTTATGCTCGATCTTGGGACTTTGTTATACTGGGCCTGGAGACTTTGTTATACTCGATCAGGGGATATGTTATACTCGATCAGGGGACTTTTTTATACTTGACCAATGGACTTTGTTATACTCGATCAGGGGGCTTTGTTATGCTCGATCTAGGGACTTTGTTATACTGGGTCAGGAAACGTTGTTATACTCGATCAGGGGATATGTTATACTCGATCAGGGGAATTTGTTATACTGGAATAGGGGACTTTGTTATACTCGTCCAGGGGGCTTTGTTATATTACGATCAGGGGACTTTGTTATTCTCAACCATGGGACTTTGTTATACTCGACCAGAGGCCTTTCTTATACTCGGTCTGGGTGACTTTGTTAAAATCGATCAGGGGACTTTGTTATGCTCGATCTTGGGACTTTGTTATACTGGGCCTGGAGACTTTGTTATATTCGATCAGGGGATATGTTATACTCGATCAGGGGACTTTTTTATACTTGACCAGAGGACTTTGTTATACTCGATCAGGGGATATATTATACTCGATCAGTGAACTTTGTTATACTCGATTAGGGGCCTTTGTTTTACTCGATGAGGGGGCTTTGTTATACTCGATCAGGGAACTTTGTTATTCTCAACCAAAGGACTTTTTTAAAATTAATCAGGGACTTTGTCATACTCTATCAGGGGAATTTTGTTATACTCGATCAGGGGATATGTTATACTCGATCAGGGGACTTTGTTATACTCAACCAGAGGACTTTGTTATACTCGATCAGGGGACTTTTTTATACTCAATCAGGGGACTTTGTTATACTCGATTAGGGGCCTTTGTTATGCTCGATGAGTGGGGCTTTGTTATACGCGACCAGGGGACTTTGTTTTACTCGACCAAGGAACTTTGTTATACTCAACCAGGGGACTTTTTTAAAATTAATCAAGGGACTTTGTCATACTCGATCAGGGGAATTTTGTTTTACGCGATCAGGGGTTATATTATACTTGATCAGGGGACTTTGTAATACTCAACCAGAGGACTTTGTTATACTCGATCAGGAGACTTTGTTATACTCAATCATGGGACTTTGTTATACTGGATGAGGGGCTTTGGTTATCCTCGATCAGGGGACTTTGTTATACTCGACCAGGGAACTTTGTTATACTCGATCAGGGGACTTTCTTATACTCGAGCAGGGGGCTGTGTTATACTCGATCAGGGGACTTTGTTATACTCGATGAAGAGGCTTTGTTATACTCGATGTGGGGACTTTGCTATACTCGACCACGGGACTTTGTTATACTCGATGTGGGGACTTTGTTATACTCGTCCAGGGGACTTTTTTATACTTGACCAATGGACTTTGTTATACTCGATGAGGGGCCTTTGTTATACTCGATCTGGGGATTTTGTTATACTCGATCAGGGACTTTGTTATACTCCATCAAGGGACTTTTTTATACTCGACCAGGGGACTTTGTTATACTCGATCAGGGGACTTTGTTATACTCGACCAGGGACTTTTTTATACTTGACCAATGGACTTTGCTATACTCGATGAGGAGGCTTTGTTATACTCGATCAGGGGACTTTGCTATAATCGACCAGGGGACTTTGTTATACTCGATCAGGGGACTTTGTTATACTCGACGAGGGGACTTTTTTATACTTGACCAATGGACTTTGTTATACTCGATGAGGGGCCTTTGTTATACTCGATCTGGGGACTTTGTTATACTCGATCAGGGGACTTTGTTATACTCCCTCAGGGGACTTTTTTATACTCGACCAGAGGACTTTGTTATTCTCGATCAGAGGACTTTGTTATACTGGACCAGGGGACTTTTTTATACTTGACCAATGGATTTTGTTATACTCAATGAGGGGCCTTTGTTATACTCGATCAGGGGACTTTGTTATACTCGACCAGGGGACTTTGTTATATGCGATCAGGGGACTTTTTTATACTCGATCAGGGACTTTGTTATACTCGATCAGTGGACTTTCCTATATTTGACCAATGGACTTTGCTATACTCGATGAGGGGCTTTTGTTATACTCGATCAGGG
Organism: Homarus americanus; assembly: GCF_018991925.1. Taxonomy (NCBI): domain Eukaryota; kingdom Metazoa; phylum Arthropoda; class Malacostraca; order Decapoda; family Nephropidae; genus Homarus; species Homarus americanus. The sequence continues at coordinate 9,391 of NW_024739623.1, read as the reverse complement.
GACTTTGTTATACTCGACCAGGGGACTTTGTTATACTCGATCAGGGGACTTTCTTATACTCGAGCAGACGACTTTGGTATATTCGATCAGGGGACTTTGTTATACTTGATTAGGGGACTTTGTTATACTTGATCAGGGGACTTTCTTATACTCGAGCAGACGACTTTGTTATACTCGATCAGGGGACTTTGTTATACTTGATTAGGGGACTTTGTTATACTTGATCAGGGGACTTTGTTATGCTCGATCTAGGGACTTTGTTATACTGGGTCAGGAAACGTTGTTATACTCGATCAGGGGATATGTTATACTCGATCAGGGGAATTTGTTATACTGGAATAGGGGACTTTGTTATACTCGTCCAGGGGGCTTTGTTATATTACGATCAGGGGACTTTGTTATTCTCGACCAGGGGACTTTGTTATACTCCACCAGAGGCCTTTCTTATACTCGGTCTGGGTGACTTTGTTATAATCGATCAGGGGACTTTGTTATGCTCGATCTGGGGACTTTGTTATACTGGGCCTGGAGACTTTGTTATACTCGATCAGGGGACTTTTTTATACTTGACCAGAGGACTTTGTTATACTCGATCAGGGGATATGTTATACTCGATCAGGGGACTTTTTTATACTTGACCAGAGGACTTTGTTATACTCGATCAGGGGATATGTTATACTCGATCAGTGGACTTTGTTATACTCGATTAGGGGCCTTTGTTTTACTCGATGAGGGGGCTTTGTTATACTCGATCAGGGAGCATTGTTATACTCAACCAGGGGACTTTTTTAAAATTAATCAGGGGACTTTGTCATACTCTATCAGGGGAATTTTGTTATACTCGATCAGGGTTTATGTTATACTCGATCAGGGGACTTTGTTATACTCAACCAGAGGACTTTGTTATGCTCGATCAGGGGACTTTTTTATACTCAATCAGGGGACTTTGTTATACTCGATTAGGGGCCTTTGTTATGCTCGATGAGTGGGGCTTTGTTATACGCGACCAGGGGACTTTGTTATACTCGATCAAGGAACTTTGTTATACTCAACCAGGGGACTTTTTTTAAATTAATCAAGGGACTTTGTCATACTCGATCAGGGGAATTTTGTTTTACGCGATCAGGGGTTATATTATACTTGATCAGGGGACTTTGTAATACTCAACCAGAGGACTTTGTTATACTCGATCAGGGGACTTTGTTATACTCAATCATGGGACTTTGTTATACTGGATGAGGGGCTTTGGTTATCCTCGATCAGGGGACTTTGTTATACTCGACCAGGGGACTTTGTTATACTCGATCAGGGGACTTTCTTATACTCGAGCAGGGGGCTGTGTTATACTCGATCAGGGGACTTTGTTATACTCGATGAGGAGGCTTTGTTATACTCGATGTGGGGACTTTGCTATACTCGACCACGGGACTTTGTTATACTCGATGTGGGGACTTTGTTATACTCGTCCAGGGGACTTTTTTATACTTGACCAATGGACTTTGTTATACTGGATGAGGGGCCTTTGTTATACTCGATCTGGGGACTTTGTTATACTCGATCAGGGGACTTTGTTATACTCCATCAGGGGACTTTTTTATACTCGACCAGGGGACTTTGTTTTACTCGATCAGGGGACTTTGTTATACTCGACCAGGGGACTTTTTTATACTTGACCAATGGACTTTGCTATACTCGATGAGGGGCCTTTGTTATACTCGATCTGGGGACTTGGTTATACTCGATCAGGGGACTTTGTTATATGCGATCAGGGGACTTTTTTATACTCGATCAGGGACTTTGTTATACTCGATCAGGGGACTTTGTTATACTCGACCAGGGGACTTTGTTATACTCGATCAGGGGACTTTCTTATACATGAGCAGACGACTTTGGTATATTCGATCAGGGGATATGTTATACTCGATCAGGGGACTTTGTTATACTTGATTAGGGGACTTTGTTATACTTGATCAGGGGACTTTGTAATACTCGATCAGAGGACTTCGTTATACTCGACCAGGGGCCTTTGTTATACTCGATTAGAAAACTTTGTTATACTCGACCAGGGGACTTTGTTTTACTCCACCAGGGACTTTGTTATACTCGATCAGGGGATATGTTATACTCGATTAGGGGACTTTGTTATGCTCGGTTCAGGGGTCTTTGTTATACTCGTCCATTGGGCTTAGTTATACTAGGATCAGGGGACTTTGTTATACTCGATCAGGGGACTTTGTCTTACTCGATGAGGGCCCTTTGTTATACTCGACCAGAGGACTTTGTTATAATCGATCAGGGGACTTTGTTATGCTCGATCTGGGGACTTTGTTATACTGCGCCAGGAGACGTTGTTATCCTCGATGAGGGGATATGTTATACGCGATCAGGGGACTTTGTTATACTGGACCAGGAGACTTTGTCTTACTCGATCAGGGGACTTTGTTATACTCGATCAGGGGACTTTGTTATACTCGTCCAGGGGGCTTTGTTATGCTCGATCTAGGGACTTTGTTATACTGGGTCAGGAAACGTTGTTATACTCGATCAGGGGATATGTTATACTCGAACAGGGGAATTTGTTATACTGGACCAGGTGACTTTGTTATACTCGTCCAGGGGGCTTTGTTATATTACGATCAGGGGACTTTGTTATTCTCGACCAGGGGACTTTGTTATACTCGACCAGAGGCCTTTCTTATACTCGGTCTGGGCGACTTTGTTATAATCGATCAGGGGACTTTGTTATGCTCGATCTGGGGACTTTGTTATACTGGGCCTGGAGACTTTGTTATACTCGATCAGGGGATATGTTATACTCGATCAGGGGACTTTTTTATACTTGACCAGAGGACTTTGTTATACTCGATCAGGGGATATGTTATACTCGATCAGTGGACCTTGTTATACTCGATTAGGGGCCTTTGTTTTACTCGATGAGGGGGCTTTGTTATACTCGATCAGGGAACTTTGTTATACTCAACCAGGGGACTTTTTTAAAATTAATCAGGGGACTTTGTCATACTCTATCAGGGGAATTTTGTTATACTCGATCAGGGGACTTTGTTATACTCAACCAGAGGACTTTGTTATACTCGAAGAGGGGAACTTTTTTATACTCAATCAGGGGACTTTGTTATACTCGATTAGGGGCCTTTGTTATGCTCGATGAGGGGGCTTTGTTGTACGCGACCAGGGGACTTTGTTATACTCGATCACGGAACTTTGTTATACTCAACCAGGGGACTTTTTTAAAATTAATCAAGGGACTTTGTCATACTCGATCAGTGGAATTTTGTTTTACGCGATCAGGGGTTATATTATACTTGATCAGGGGACTTTGTAATACTCAACCAGAGGATTTTGTTATACTCGATCAGGGGACTTTGTTATACTCAATCATGGGACTTTGTTATACTCGATGAGGGGCTTTGGTTATCCTCGATCAGGGGACTTTGTTATACTCGACCAGGGGACTTTGTTATACTCGATCAGGGGACTTTGTTATACTCGACCAGAGGACTTTTTTATACTCGATCAGGGGATATGTTATACTCGATGAGGGGATTTTGCTATACTTGATTAAGGGACTTTGTTATACTCGATCAGGGGAATTATGTTATACTCGATCAGAGGACTTTGTTATACTCGACCAGGGGCCTTTGTTATACTCGACCAGGGGACTTTGTCATAATCGATCAGGGGACTTTGGTATACTCGACCAAGGGACTTTGTTATACTCGATCAAGGGACTTTTGTTATACTCGATCAGGGGACTTTGTTATACTCGTCCAAGGGCCGTTGTTATACTCGATCAGGGGACTTTGTTATACTGGACCAGGGGACTTTTTTATACCCGATCAGGGAACTTTGTTATACTGGATCAGGGGACTTTTGTTATACTCGATCAGGGGACTTTGTTATACTCGATAAGGGGACTTTGTCTTACTCGATTAGGGCCCTTTGCTATACTCGACCAGGGGACTTTGATATAATCGATAAGGGGACTTTGTTATACTCGATATGGGGACTTTGTTATACTGGGCCAGGGGACTTTTTTATACTCGATCAGGGGACTTTGTTATACTCGATCAGGGGACCATTGTTATACTCGATCAGGGGACTTTGTTATACTCGACCAGGGGCCTTTGTTATACTCGAACACCGGACTTTGTTATACTCGATAAGGAGTCTTTGTAATACTCGATAAGGGGAATTTGTTATACTCGATAAGGGGACTTTGTTAGACCCGAACAGGGCACTTTGTTATACTCGACGAGGGACCTTTGTTATAGTCGATCACCGGATTTTGTTAGACTCAAACAGAGGACTAAGTTATACTCGACCAGGGGACTTTGTTATAATCGATGAGGGGACTTTGGTATACTCGATCAAGGACTTTTTTATACTCGATCAGGGGACTTTGTTATACTCGATTAGGGGACCTTTGTTATACTCGATCAGGGGCCTTTGTTATACTAGATCAGGGGACTTTCTTATACTCGGTTCAGGGGTCTTTGTTATACTCGTCCAGTGGGCTTTGTTATACTAGGATCAGGGGACTTTGTTATACTCGATTAATGGACTTTGTCTTACTCGATGAGGGCCCTTTGTTATACTCGACCAGGGGACTTTGTTATAATCGATCAGGGGACTTTGTTATGCTCGATCTGGGAACTTTGTTATACTGCGCCAGGAGACGTTGTTATACTCGATGAGAGGATATGTTATACTGGATCAGGGTCTTTGTTATATTGGACCAGGGGACTTTGTTATACTCGATCAGGGACTTTGTTATACTCGATCAGGGAACTTTGTTATACTCGCCCAGGGGGCTTTGTTATACTCGATCAGGGGACTTTGTTATATTCGATCAAGGACTTTGTTATACTCGACCAGGGGAGTTTTTTATACTTGACCAATGGACTTTGTTATACTCGACCAGGGGACTTTGTTATAATCGATCAGGGGACTTTGGTATACTCGATCAGGGACTTTGTTATACTCGATCAGGGGACTTTGTTATACTCGTCCAGGGGGCTTTGTTATACTCGATCAAGGGACTTTGATATACTCGACGAGGGACCTTTGTTATAGTCGATCACCGGATTTTCTTAGACTCAAACAGAGGACTAAGTTAAACTCGACCAGGGGACTTTGTTATAATCGATCAGGGGACTTTGGTATACTCGATCAGGGACTTTTTTATACTCGATCAGGGGACTTTGTTATACTCGATCAGGGGACTTTGTTATACTCGACCAGGGGCCTTTCTTATACTCGATCACCGGACTTTGTTATACTCGATAAGGGGTCTTTGTAATACTCGATAAGGGGAATTTGTTATACTCGATAAGGGGACTTTGTTAGACTCGAAAGGCGGACTTTGTTATACTCGACCAGGGGAATTTGTTATACTCGATTAGGCGGCTTTGTTATACTCGATCAGGGAACTTTGTTATACTCGATGAGGGGCCTTTGTTATACTCGATCAGGGGCCTGTGTTATACTAGATCAGGGGACTTTGTTATACTCGATGAGGGGCCCTTTTTGGACTCGATCAGGGGCCTTTGTTGTACTCGATCAGGTGACTTTGTTATACTTGATCATGGGACTTTCTTATACTCGAGCAGGGGGCTGTGTTATACTCGATCAGGGGACTTTGTTATACTCGATGAGGAGGGTTTGTTATACTCGATCAGGGGATTTTGCTATACTTGACCAGGGGAATTTGTTATACTCAACAAGAGGACTTTGTTATACTCGATCAGGGGACTTTGTTATACTCAATTAGGGGACTTTTTTATACTCGATTAGGGGCCTTTGTTATACTCGATGAGGGGCTTTGTTATACTCGACCAGGGGACTTTGTTATACTCGATCAGGTGACTTTCTTATACTCGAGCAGACGACTTTGGTATATTCGATCAGGGGATATGTTATACTCGACCAGGGGCCTTTGTTATACTCGATTAGAAAACTTTGTTATACTCGACCAGGGGACTTTGTTATTCTCCACCAGGGACTTTGTTATACTCGACCAGAGGATATGTTATACTCGATGAGGGGACTTTGTTATGCTCGGTTCAGGGGTCTTTGTTATACTCGTCCATTGGGCTTTGTTATACTAGGATCAGGGGTCTTTGTTATACTCGATCAGGGTACTTTGTCTTACTCGATGAGGGCCCTTTGTTATACTCGACCAGGGGACTTTGTTATACTCGTCCAGGGGGCTTTGTTATATTAGGATCAGGGGATTTTGTTATTCTCGACCAGGGGACTTTGTTATACTCGACCAGAGGCCTTTGTTATACTCGGTCTGGGTGACTTTGTTATAATCGATCAGGGGACTTTGTTATGCTCGATCTGTGGACTTTGTTATACTGGGCTTGGAGACTTTGTTATACTCGATCAGGGGATATGTTATACTCGATCAGGGGACTTTGTTATACTGGACCAGGGGACTTTGTTATACTCGATCAGGGGACTTTGTTAAACTCGATCAGGGGACTTTGTTATACTCGTCTAGGGGTCTTTTTCATACACGATCAGGGGACTTTGTTATACTCGATGAGGAGGCTTTGTTATACTCGATGTGAGGACTTTGCTATACTCGACCACGGGACTTTGTTATACGCGATGTGGGGACTTTGTTATACTCGTCCAGGGGACTTTTTTATACTTGACCAATGGACTTTGTTATACTCGATGAGTGGCCTTTCTTATACTCGATCTGGGGACTTTGTTATACTCGATCAGGGGACTTTGTTATACTCCATCAGGGGACTTTTCTATACTCGACCAGGGGACTTTGTTATACTCGATCAGGGGACTTTCTTATACTCGACCAGGGGACTTTTTTATACCTGACCAATGGACTTTGCTATACTCGATGAGGAGGCTTTGTTATACTCGATCAGGGGACTGTGCTAAACTCGACCAGGGGAATTTGTTTTACTCGAACAGGGGACTTTGTTATACTCGACCAGGGGGCTTTTTTATACTTGACCAATGGACTTTGTTATACTCGATGAGGGGCCTTTGTTATACTCGATCTGGGGACTTTGTTATACTCAATCAGGGGACTTTGTTATACTCCCTCAGGGGACTTTTTTATACTCGACCAGAGGGCTTTGTTATTCTCGATCAGAGGACTTTGTTATACTCGACCAGGGGACTTTTTTATACTTGACCAATGGATTTTGTTATACTCAATGAGGGGCCTTTGTTATACTCGATCAGGGGACTTTGTTATACTCGAAAAGGGTACTTTGTTATATGCGATCAGGGGACTTTTTTATACTCGATCAGGGACTTTGTTATACTCGATCAGTGGACTTTCCTATATTTGACCAATGGACTTTGCTATACTCGATGAGGGGCTTTTGTTATACTCGACCAGGGGACTTTGTTATACTCGATCAGGGGACTTTCTTATACTCGAGCAGACGACTTTGGTATACTCGATCAGGGTATATGTTATACTCGATCAGGGGACTTTGTTATACTTGATTAGGGGACTTTGTTAATCTTGATCAGGGGACTTTGTAATACTCGATCAGAGGACTTCGTTATACTCGACCAGGGGCCTTTGTTATACTCGATTAGAAAACTTTGTTATACTCGACCAGGGGACTTTGTTTTACTCCACCAGGGACTTTGTTATACTCGATCAGGGGATATGTTATACTCGATTAGGGGACTTTGTTATGCTCGGTTCATGGGTCTTTGTTATACTCGTCCATTGGGCTTTGTTATACTAGGATCAGGGGACTTTGTTATACACGATCAGGGGACTTTGTCTTACTCGATGAGGGCCCTTTGTTATACTCGACCAGATGACTTTGTTATAATTGATCATGGGACTTTGTTATGCTCGATCAAGGGACCTTTGTTATACTCGATCAGGTGACTTTGTTATACTCGACCAGGGGCCTTTGTTATACTCGATCACCGGACTTTGTTATACTCGATAAGGAGTCTTTGTAATACTCGATAAGGGGAATTTGTTATACTCGATAAGGGGACTTTGTTAGACTCGAACAGGGGACTTTGTTATACTCGTCCAGGGGCCTTTGTTATAGTCGATCACCGGATTTTGTTAGAATCAAACAGAGGGCTAAGTTATACTCGACCAGGGGACTTTGTTATAATCGATCAGGGGACTTTGGTATACTCGATCAGGGACTTTTTTATACTTGATCAGGGGACTTTTTTATACTCGATTAGGGGACCTTTGTTATACGCGATCAGGGGCCTTTGTTATACTAGATCAGGGGACTTTCTTATACTCGGTTCAGGGGTCTTTGTTATACTCGTCCAGTGGGCTTTGTTATACTAGGATCAGGGGACTTTGTTATACTCGATCAATGGACTTTGTCTTACTCGATGAGGGCCCTTTGCTATACTCGACCAGGGAACTTTGTTATAATCGATCAGGGGACTTTGTTATGCTCGATCTGGTGACTTTGTTATACTGCGCCAGGAGACGTTGTTATACTCGATGAGGGGATATGTTATACTCGATCAGGATTTTATTTATATTGGACCAGGGGACTTTGTTATACTCGATCAGGGACTTTGTTATACTCGATCAGGGAACTTTGTTATACTCGCCCAGGGGGCTTTGTTATACTCGATCAGGGGACTTTGTTATACTCGATCAAGGACTTTGTTATACTCGACAAGGGGACTTTTTTATACTTGACCAATGGACTTTGTTATACTCGATAAGGGGCCTTTGTTATACTCGATTTGGGGACTTTGTTATACTCGACCAGGGGACTTTTTTATACTTGACCAATGGACTTTGTTATTCTCGACCAGGGGACTTTGTTATAATCGATCAGGGGACTTTGGTATACTCGATCAGGGACTTTGTTATACTCGATCAGGGGACTTTGTTATACTCGTCCAGGGGGCTTTGTTATACTCGATCAAGGGACTTTGTTATACTCGACGAGGGGCCTTTGTTCTAGTCGATCACCGGATTTTGTTAGACTCAAACAGAGGACTAAGTTAAACTCGACCCGGGGACTTTGTTATAATCGATCAGGGGACTTTGGTATACTCGATCAGGGACTTTTTTATACTCGATCAGGGGACTTTGTTATACTCGATCAGGGGACCTTTGTTATACTCGATCAGGGGACTTTGTTATACTCGACCAGGGGCCTTTCTTATACTCGATCACCGGACTTTGTTATACTCGATAAGGGGTCTTTGTAATACTCGATAAGGGGAATTTGTTATACTCGATCAGGGGATTTTTTTATACTCAATGAGGGGACTTTGTTATACTCGATTAGGGGCCCTTGTTATGCTCGATGAGGGGGCTTTGTAATACGCGACCAGGGGACTTTGTTATACTCGATCAAGGAACTTTGTTATACTC
>NW_024739622.1:0-5104 GCF_018991925.1 Homarus americanus | reverse complement strand
ACAACATACCAAGTCCATTCTCACTCTTACACACATACCAAGTCCTTCCCTCACTCCTACACATACCAAGTCCTTCCCTCACTCCTACACAACATACCGTCCTTCCTCCCTCCCTACACAACATACCGTCCTTCCTCACTCCTACACAATGCAAGTCTTTCCTACTCTACAACATGCCAAGTCCATCCCTCACTCTACACAACATACCAAGTCCTTCCCTCACTCCTACACAACATACCAAGTCCTTCCCTCACTCCTTACACAACATACCAAGTCCTTCCCTCACTCCTACACAACATGCCAGGTCCTTCCTCACTCTACACAACATACCAAGTCCTTCCCTCCTCCTACACAACATGCCAAGTCCTTCCCTCACTCTACACACAACATACCAAGTCCTTCCCTCACTCTACAACACTTACCAAGTCCTTCCTCCTCCTACACAATACTACAAGTCCTTCCCTCACTCCTACACAAATACCAAGTCCTTCCCTCACTCCTACACAACATACCATTCATCCCCTCACTCCCCTGCTGTACCAAGTCCTTCCCTCCTCCCTACACAACATACCAAGTCTTCCCTCACTCCTACACAACATACCAAGTCCTTCCTCACTCTACACACACATACCAAGTCCTTCCCTCACTCCTACACAACATACCGTCCTTCCCTCACTCCTACACAACATACCAAGTCCTTCCCTCACTCACACAACATACCAAGTCTTCCCTCTCCTCCCTCACACAACATGCCAAGTCCATCCCTCACTCCACCAACATGCAGTCCTTCCCTCACTCCTACACAACATACCAAGTCCTTCCTCACTCTACAACATACCCGTCCTTCCTCACTCCCTACAACATACCGTCCTTCCTCACTCTACACAACATACCAAGTCCTTCCCTCCTCCTACACAACATACCAGGTCATCCTCACTCCTCACACAACATACCAGTCCTTCCTCCTCCTACACAATATACAGAGTCCTTCCCTCACTCTACACACAACCAAGTCCTTCCCTCACTCCTACACAACATGCCAGTTCTTCCCTCACTCACACCATCTGCGTCCTTCCCTCACTCCCTACACAACATACCAGGTCCTTCCCTCACTCTACACAACATACCAAGTCCTTCCCTCACTCTACAGCATACCAAGTCCTTCCCCTCCTCCTACACAGCATACCAGGTCCTTCCCTCCTTCCTACACACAACATACCAAGTTCATCCCTCACTCCCCTTAACATACCAAGTCCTTCCCCTCACTCTACAGCTTGCTAAGTCCTTCCTCACTCCTACACAACATACCAGTCCTTCCCTCACTCCTACACAACATACAAGTCCATCCCTCACTCCTACACAACATACCAGTCCTTCCCTCACTCCCTACACAACATACAAGTCCATCCCTCCTCCCTTAACCTTCTGAAGTCCTTCCTCACTCCCTTACTACGAAATTCTCTCCACCTTACACAACATAACAAGTCCATCCCTCACTACTACACTAATACTAAGTTCATCCTCACTCCGCACAACATACCAAGTCCATCCTCACTCCACACAACGTACCAAGTCCTCCCCACTCCCACACAACATACCAAGTCCATCCTCACCCCTACACAATACTACAAGTTCATCCTCTAATCCCACACAACATACCAAGTCGTTCCCCACCTCACACAATACTACTAGTCCTTCCTCACTCCTACATAATACAACAAGTCCATCCTCACTCCTCACAATACTACAAGTCCTTCCTCACTCCTACACAATCACACAAGTTCTTCCCCACTCCCACACAGAACTACAAGTCCTTCCCTCACTCCCACACACAATGCAGTCCTTCCCCACATACACTACAAGTCCTTCCCCCACCCTACATAATACTACAAGTCCTTCCCACCCCCACAACATACCAAGTCCATCCCTCACTTCTACACAACATACCAAGTCCATCCCCACTCCACAACATACCAAGTCCTTCCCCACCCCTACACAACATACCAAGTCCATCCCCACTCTTACACAACATACCAAGTCCTTCCCCACTGCTACACAAACATACCAAGTCCTTCTCACCCTACACATACCAAGTCCATCCTCACTACACAACATACCAAGTCCTTCCCTCACCCTACAACCATACCAAGTCCATCCCTCACTCCTACACAATACTACAAGTCCATCCCTCACTCTTACACAGCATACCATGTCCTTCCCTCACTCCTACACAACATACCAAGTCCATCCCTCACCCTACAACACATACCAAGTCCTTCCCCATCAGCACCAAGTCCTTCCCTCACTCCCTACATACTACAAGTCCATCCCTCACCCTACACAAAACATACCAAGTCCTTCACTGCTACACAACATACCAAGTCCATCCCTACTCTACACAACATACCAAGTCCTTCCCTCACTCCCTACACAACATACCAAGTCCATCCCTTACCTACACAACATCCAAGTCCTTCCTCACTCCTACACAACATACCAAGTCCATCTCACTCCACAAACATACCAAGTCCATCCCCTAACTCCTACACAATACTACAAGTCCATCCCTCACTTCACACAACATACCAAGTCCATCCCCACCCTACACAACATACCAAGTCCATCCTCTCCCTACACAACATACCAATCCTTCCCCACTCCTACACAACATACCAAGTCATCCTCACACCCTACAAAACATACCAAGTCCATCCCCACCCTACACACACAAGTCCATCCCCACCCTACAACAATACCAAGTCCATCCCTCACTCTTACCAACATACCAAGTCCTTCCCCCTCATCACATAACATACCAAGTCCTCTCACCTACACAACATACCAAGTCCGTCCCTCACCCACACACCATACCAAGTCCGTCCCTCACTTACACTCCATACCAGTCCTTCCGTCACTCCTACACACCATACCAAGTCCTTCACCCTTACCAGCATACCATGTCCTCTCACCCTACACACCATCAGTCCTTCCCCACCCTACCACAACATACCAAGTCCTTCCCCACTCCCACGCACATACCAAGTCCATCCCCACCTTACACAACATACCAAGTCCTTCCCCACCCTACACAACATACCGTCCATCCTCACTTTACACAACATACCAAGTCATCCTCACTCCACACAACATACCAAGTCCTTCCCCACTACTACAAACATACCAAGTCCATCCTCACTTACACAACATACCAAGTCCTTTCTCCTACCCTACACACCATACCAAGTCCTTCACCCTACCACAATAGTACAAGTCCTTCCTCACTGCTACACAACATACCAAGTCCATCCTCACCTACACAACATACCAAGTCATTCCCCACCCCTACACAACATATCAAGTCCTTCACCTACACATACCAAGTCCTTCCCTCACCCTACACACCATACCAAGTCCATCCCCACCCTACACAATACTACAAGTCCATCCCCACTCTACACACATCATACCAAGTCCTTCCCCCCACTCCCACACAACATACCAGTCCATCCCTCACTCTACACACCATACTGTCCGTCCCCACCTTACACTCCATACCAAGTCCTTCCTGTCACCCTACACACCATACCAAGTCCTTCCCTCACCCACACAGCATACCAACCTTCACCCTACACCCATACCAAGTCCATCCTCACCCCACACACACTACAAGTCCATCCTCACTCCTACACAACATACCAAGTCCATCCCTTACTCTACACACTATACCAAGTCCGTCCTCACTCCTACACCATACCAAGTCCGTCCCTCACCCTACACTCCATACCAAGTCCTTCCGTCACCTCCTACACACCATACCAAGTCCTTCCCCACCCTGCACAGCATACCAAGTCCTTCCTCACCCTACACAACATACCAAGTACTTCCCTTGCAGAGTTATGCTCCATCTATTAAGTCTGATTCTTGTTTCATTCTACTTCTGAACTGTAATATATTATACTGTAAACTACAATTCCTTGGTAGGGTGCCAAGATATATGTTAAACTTTTCGCCATAAGCAGAGCCACAGATTCTTTCTCTATTGAACTGTAGAGTAATTCCATTGCACCAGCCCCACATCACTGGTAACATAAATTTTACTTACGAACCATTCAAAATCCTGTGTCTGTCTCTGTCTTGTTCAACACGACTTCAATCCTTCTGGCAGTCGAACCCGAGGCCTCCATCATCCCAAATATACATTTTGCCAGTGAGCCACCATACTGTGTTGAATAGTATATACACCAGTGTCAAGGTTAGATCGGTCAAAAAGGCATACATATTTTAAATTGCAATTTATAATGTGTAATAGTTCTAGAAAGTTGCTCTATATAAAGTTTATCAATACAGTTATCTTTTTTTATGGGTGAAAGGAATCAATAGAGGAGATATTGATAAACTTCATAGTATCCGAGCAGGATAGACTTGTAGCAACGGATTTGTTGACTAAGTTTAGGTTAGAGGAGATAGGAAGGAATCAGTTCACAAACAGGAGGTTGATGAGTTAACATGCTTATAACTTTGTAGTAAGTGCTGAACTGGAAAGTTTTAAAATAGGCTAGATCGATTCATGGATGATAGAGAGTAATCTCGACATGAGCTGCCATCCTTTTAAAACTTTCCAGCGTTCCAGCACTTACTAAAAGTTGTACATGTTACACTCATCAACCAATTCTGTTGTGAACCAGTTCTTCCTATCTCCTCCTAACCCTAAACTTAGTCAACTTAAATCCGTTGTTACAAGTCCTATCTGCTCGGATACTATAAGAGTTTATCAATATCTCTATTGATTCCTTTCACCCACTTAAATACTTCTATCTTATCTCCCGCACTCTTCGTCTTTCTAGGGAATGCGTTTAGTTTATTTTAACCTATCTTGATATGAAAGGTTTCTAAATTCCGGAATCATTTTCGTCATTCTTCGCTGCACCGACTTCAGTGAATTGATATCCATTCTATGGGCACTAGAACTGAACCGCATAATGGAGTGCGGCCTGACTAGCCAAGATATAGTTGCAATAAGACCTCTGCACTCTTATTACTTACACTTATAGATATAAAACCTAAACTTGTTTGCCTTATTTCGAACATTACACTGTTTTCAGTG
>NW_024739621.1:0-26893 GCF_018991925.1 Homarus americanus | reverse complement strand
ATTCCATGACGTCATTTCCGATCATCTGCCAGGAGCACTTGTACCCTAGTCGTAGTCGATGAAGGCTGACTTGGGTTTGTCTTGGAGTTTTCTTGTCAGCGAAAGGTGGTTCCCCTTTTGTGGCCGCCAGGTACCATTTAGCTGATTGGGAACCAGCGTTGAGTGCATGAAGGAAGCTCTTTTTGATGTGGAGCTTGGTAGTCTTTCTGAGGTGATTCTTGATCTGTTGCACACTTGCTGGAACTTGGATGTGTACGCTACTAGAACGTGTAGCTGCCTTGGCTGCTTCGTCTGCCACGTCGTTTCATCCGATCCCTACATGACTGGGAATCCAGTGTAAGACGACTGGTCTGTTTTGGCTTTGGAATTCCTGTAGCTGTGCGAGGATCGAGGTGATGATGTGGACGTTGTCTCTTGGTTGACTGTGTTGCAGCGCCTGCATGGCCGATTTCGAGTCCGTGTGAATTATGACGGACTTGTTGTGTTGTGTTGCAGCGTGTTGTAGGGCCTTTGAGATTGCTACCAGTTCTGTTTGTAGGGTGGAGCAGTCATTGGAAAGTCTCCATTGGAGGGTCTGACCTTGGGTGTAGAAGGCCGCTCCGGATCTATGATGTTTTGGGTCCACCGAGCCGTCTGTGAAGTATGATGCTGCATCAGCCGGTGTCTCGGTGGCTATGGCTTGGAGAGATATTTTTTTGAGGTCCTCCTTCTGGAGGTTGGCTTTACTGTCGCCGAGGTCGGTGAATTTGAGTGTGGCTGGTGGAGGGCTCCATGGTGGAGGAACAGTGTAACCATTGTCTCGTGTGTCTTGGTTGTTCTTGACGAGTGTTTCTGCTTGCAGGTGTCGGATGACCTCGCTTGCCTCGTGCGACCAGGTGGCCCCTCGCACTCTGTGGTCGAGGTGGAGGGAGGCACTGATTCGAATCTTGGCAACTGTGGGCTTGTCTGCTCTACAGATTTTGGCGAGGAGACCGGCTGTCACCTGCTTGACTCGTACTGCCAGGGGTGGTAGCTCGGTTTCCATTTGCAGATTGCAAATTCTGGTCCACATGGGTGCTCCGAGCATGGTCCTGAGAGCATTGTTTTGAATGACTTCTAGCTTAGCTATTTGGTCTTCTCTCAGTCCAATGAGTGCTGGAGCACTGTAATCTACCAGCGATCTGATGGCGGCTGTGTAGTAGGCTTTGAGCACATGAAGGTTTGCTCCTGCGGATTTGCTGGTGAGCGACCTCATTATATTGTGTCTGCTCTTCGTCCTGTGCCTGAGATACTCGAGTTGCGGCTTGAAGGTGAGTTTCTGGTCAAACCAGATTCCAAGACACTGGTGGGCGTTGGTCCAGACTACCGGCGTGTTTTGTATGGAGAGCATCTTGTCTGGTGTGTCTGTGCAGATGGCCATCGCTTTCGACTTGGCTGGATTTATCTTGAGTCCAAGTCTGTTGCACTCCTCTTCTATAAGTTGGAGTGCGTGTTGCGCGTTGGCTAGTCTGTTCGATCCTCTTACTATAAGCTGTAAGTCGTCTGCATAGCATAGGAGCTTGGCTGTTTGTCTGAAAGGAAGTTTGACTAGATTTTCCATCAGGACATTGAACAGCATTGGACTGAGGATGCCTCCTTGTGGGGTTCCGTTTTCATGGACCCTGTAGCTTGAGGTTGCTCCCTGAAAGCGTACTCGTGCTTCTCTCTGTGTGAGGTAGTTCTGGATCCACCCCAGCAACCTTCCTTTGACGCCTTTTTTAGCGAGCGTAGTTGTAATGGCCAATGGATTTGCTAGTTCGAAGGCTTTCTCCAGGTCGAGGAAGACCACCAGAGCTGGTTTGTTGTCCACTGTGCTGAGTATCTCGGCGATGTTGTTGCCTGTGCCGGTGTTCTCGGTGTAAGCAAAGATGTGAGGGTGTGGGCTGCCTACTTTCAACTTGAGTCGGTTGAGAGCCATTCTTTCTCCCGTCTTCGCTATGCAGCTGAGAAGGGAGATGGGCCTCGGTTTGTCTGGTTCTCTGGGCTTCGGAATGGGCTGTATATCTGCCTTCTTCCATTCCGGTGGGAGTCTTTGTGCTGTCCACGAAGCATTGATGGCTTGTAGCAGAGCCTCGTGTCCGGCTGTACCGGCATGAGAAAGCATGGAGTAGGTTATCCTGTCGGCCCCTGGTGCTGTGTCCTTGCTTCGTTTTAGCGACTTCTGGAGTTCTTGCTGGTTGAAAGGTCTGTCAGTGTCATCTTCACTGTTGCAGGCCTCTTCGATCATCTGGAGTCTGACCTGTCGCAGACGCTGTTGTGTCTCCTCCGCCTGTCTCGGGAGGTTTTTCGTTGCTGCTCGGTCAGAGAACAGTTTTGCAAGTCTCTCGGCTTCCTCTTCTGGGCTGGGATGGGTTGGTGGTGGTGGTGTTGCCTTCCCAGATGCCCTTCGGATCTGGGCCCACATTTTGCCGAGGGAGGTGTGCTTGTTCAGTTCGGAGCACCACTTGAGCCAGCTTACGTTTTTTATTTCTTCCTTCTCTTCCCTGGTATCCTTAACTATGACTTGCAGGAGATGTCTGTTTGTTGCCGTGGGATGTCTCCTGTAGTTTCTTCGGGCCATGTTCACTCTGTGGTTGAGTTCTTTCACCCTGGGACAGTAGTACCAGTAATCATTGTACTGTCTTGATGTGGGTTTTGTTTTTGGGATAGCCTCTTCTGCCGATTGGTGAAACGCCTCGACCAATTGGTGGTGGAGGGTTGTCTCATCCACGGGTGCTGCGCCGGCCGGCTGTGATTTTTCGCGCCACTTGGCCAGGTGTTTCTTAAAGAGTCCCCAGTCTGCCTTTTGGGTATTGTATCTCCATCTCGGGGGGGGTGGAGTGGGGAGTTTGTTCACCTTCAGCGTTGTTAGGGTGGCGAAGTGGTCGCTGGTCAGCGTGGGGTGTATCTGCCAGGAGGCCGAAGGCTGTAGTGCACTGGAGACGAAGGTTAGATCTAGCCTTCCTCCCCTAGTGTGGGTGGGCTCTCCGGTGTTCAGGAGGCAGATCTCGGGTGTATCTTGAAAGGTGGTGTATAGGTGTAGGCCGTCTTCATTTGTGGGGCTTGCCGAGCTTAGGAAGGGATGATGTGCGTTGAAATCCCCTCCTATGAGTGTGGCGTGGTCAGCGGCCGAAGCAAATAATTGAGTAACCTCCAGTGAGCCCCTTGGGTTCTTGTAGATGTTGTGAACAGCTAATTCCCGTTCTTGGAGGGTTACTTTGACGGCCTGTGTCTCGATGTTTTCCCCACATGGAAATTGCTGCGTGACATCGGCGGAGGGTATGCTTGACTTGACCAAGATCATACATCCTCTTGTTGACGCCTGCGTGAAATGCCTCCTGTATGTTTTGTAACCGCTGAATTTGAAACAGTGGTGTTCTTGTAGAAGTGTTTCTTGTAGCAGTATGATGTCAAGCTTGTCCTTGGCTGCTGCTTCTTGTAGGAGGTGTTTCTTGTTTTTGATGCCCTGAGCATTCCATGTTAGGATGTTCAGGGTGCTGACGTTTTCCACCACTGTTTCATCGGGGACTTCTGGTGGTCCTCGATGGAGATGTCCAAGTTCGATTCCAACTGAATCAGGTCCATGTCTTCGTGTTCTGTGGTTTTTGCCTTCTGGGCCGTGGTTCGGTTCAGGGGAGTTGAAACGTCCAGTTTCTTTCTGGGAGCTGTCGGTATCTTGGGAGCTGTCGGTATCTTGGGTTCTCTGGTGGCCTTCTTCGGTGTAGAGTGTACCTCGGCTGTCACTCGGGTGCGGACCGGCGTGGCTTCCTCCACTGAGTTGGCTGGAGCTGTGGCGACTTGCCCGAGGACGCTCCCCATGAGTATTTGGAGCTGTGTGGGTTGGATCGTGTGGCCCAGTAGTCCGGCTAAGCCCTCCGCGAAGGTTGTCAGTACCTTGGCTTGGTCTGATACGTGTATCATTCCTTCTGGTGCCTTGGTGTGTGCTTCTTTTGTCTTGCTCGTGGTTGTCGTTGTCTGCTGCTTGGGTGGCTGAGGTGTGGCTGTAGTGAGGCCAGGAAACTGGGCTGCACTTTGGGTGTTGACTGGCTGAGGAGGTTGTCTTTGTTGTTTTGGCCTTTGGGTTCCCCACACGAAGGTACTTGGTGGGGCTGGTGTGTAGGCGGTGGGGGCCGGTCTTGCTGCTGGTCGGTTTGCCTGGACCCTCTTTGTTCTCTCTGAGCATCCAGGATTCCAGGCGTGGTGTTTGCCTCCGCAGTTGGCACACTTGGGGGCAATTTTTTCCCCATTTTTCAACTTGGTGAGGCAGGAGTGTGTGCCGTGCTTCTGTGCGCAGACTGCGCAGATTTCCTTGTACGTGCACCTTGTCTGATGGTGCCCGTATTTCTGGCATCTGAAGCACCGCAGGGGCTCTGGGACGAAGGGCCTCACTTCGTATATCCCCCAGGTTTTGAGGTCTATGGAGCTGGGGGGTGAGCCGTAGTGCGTTATGAGCACTTGTTTCGTGGTGGCCGTCTTGTCGGACAGGGGAGAGCATCTCTCGGCTTTTAGGATCTTCGGGTGGTTCTCCAGGGGTTCGAGAGGTAGTTCCTTTGGGTACCGGAGGACTACTGACTTCATCAGTTTCTGGGCGGGGTCCAGCTTTGTTGATGCAACGGTGGTGGTGTTTTGCAGGTAAGTGTCGAGGGTGGTGGCGGAATCCTTGTCTTTGGGGTGAATAATCATCTCCCCCTTTAGGTTGGGCCGCACTGAGAATTTGGCCAGTGGATTTAGCTTTTCCATCTCTGTGACGGCGGCATATGTTGTTTTTGCGTCCGTTTTCGTGATCCGGAATTTTGGCAGTGTCGTTGGAGGGGAGCTGGTGGTGGTGATGGGTGCCTTTGGGGCTGCTTGACGGCATTCGTTTCCCGAAAAAGCACGTCGGCGTTTCTTGTTTTCTACCTTCGTCCAGTTGTCCTCAGTAGCGGTAGCAGTGGTGGTGGTGGTGGAGGTGGTGGTGGTGGTGGAGTTGTTGGAGGTGGTGGCAGTGTTCCTAGTTTTCAGGGCTTCATTGAAGGCTCGTAACTGGTCTGCTTTCTCTGTGCCTATTTGGGAAGGATAAGGATTGCGACCCTCTTTCCAGGTGGACCCGCACGATCACGGTTTTCCTGGAAAGACTCGGCTGGGGAGGGTTTTGCTCCGACCCCCTTTCGTGTTCACAATCTCCTGGGAGGGAGGTGAACAGTTACAGGGGGGACCGCAGGACGAATACACTTTTGAGGGTGCAGGTCCCTAGGCCAGAGCGAAAAAGGAAAGATGGTAGTAGAAGGAAAAGAGCTCAAACCACGCCGGGAATATCGCACTATAACTGCTCTCCAGCTGGAGTGTGGGTCACTCACACCACCAGTGGGGAGGGCAAGCTAATGCTCGATAAACCGAGAACGCTCGTGAGTTGTTGTGGACGATGACAGTCGTGGGTGGTCCGGTCCGAGAAGATGGCCAACAATGGCACAAGGGAGAGGGCGGTCTTCACAGTTCCGGGTCCAGCAGGAGGTCTTGTTGAGAGGTCTTCTTAGTTCAGGAGCGGTGTGAGATTTTGGGATTGAATCCTGGTGGGGTGAGGTGTTGAATTTATGTAGAAGTCCGCGTGCTTTATTGGGCTAATGAAATATATATGGATCCTCGAGTTTCCAAGCTGGATTTGGTAAAACGTTGCTCTGATCACGTAAGCGGAACGGGTGGTCCCCTATAATGGTTCACGGCGCCATAAGCTCGTTGAACAGGCTTTGTGTGAAATATAACAGAGTTTAGGACTGCTTTTAGTGTCCTGGTGGTCCACAGGTAGCATTCCCTAGTCACAATTATGAGATCGTGGCTTCAAATCCTGGTGGGGTGAGGCGTTGATTATATGTAGATGTCTGCGTGCTTTATTGGGCTAATGAAATATATATGGATCCTCGGGTTTCGAAGCCGCATTTGGTTAAACGTTTCTCTGATCACCTAAGCAGCAGGGGTAGTCCCCATTAGAGGTTCACGGCGCCATAACGTCGTTCAACAGGCTTTGTGTGAAATATCACAGCGTCTACGACTGCTTTTAGTGTCCTGGTGGCCTAGAGGTAGTGTTCCTCGGCCACAATTATAAGATCGTGGGTTCGAATCCTGGTGGGGTGAGGTGTTAATTATATGTAGAAATCTGCGTGCTTTATTAGGCTAATGAAAAATATATCGATCCTCGTGTTTCGAAGCCGAATTTGGTAAAACGTTGCTCTAATCACCTAAGCGGCACGGGTGGTCCCCATTAGAGGTTCACGGCGCCATAAGCTCATTGAACAGGCTTTGTGTGAAATATAACAGAGTCTAGCGCTGCTTTTAGTGTCCTGGTGGCCCAGAGGTAGCGTTCCCCGGTCACAATTATAAGATCGTGGGTTCGAATCCTGTTGGGGTGAGATGTTGATTATATGTAGAAGTGTGCGTGCTTTATTGGGCTAATAAAATAGATATGGATCCTCGTGTTTCGAAGCTGGATTTGGTAAAACGTTACTCTGAACACCTAAGCGGCACGGGTGGTCCCCATTAGAGGTTCACGGCGCCATAAGCTCATTCAACAGGCTTTGTGTGAAATATGGCAGAGTCTAGGACTGCTTTTAGTGTCCTGGTGGTCCAGAGGTAGCGTTTCCCGGTCACAAATATAAGATCGTGGGTTCAAATCCTGGTGGGGTGAGGTGTTGATTATATGTAGAAGTCCTCATGCTTTATTGGGCTAATGAAATATATATGGATCCTCGTGTTTCGAAGCCGGATTTGGTAAAACGTTGCTCTGATCACCTAAGCGGCACAGATGGTCCCCATTAGAGGTTGACAGCGTCATAAGCTCGTTGAACAGGCTTTGTGTGAAATATAGGAGAGTCTAGGACTGCTTTTATTGTCCTGGTGACCAGAGGTAGCATACCCCGGTCACACTTATAAGATCGTGGGTTTGAATCCTGGTGGGTTGAGGTGTTGATTATATGTAGAAGTCCGAGTGCTTTATTGGGCTAATGAGATATATATGGATCCTCGTGTTTCCAAGCCGGATTTGGTAAAACGTTGCTCTGATCACCTAAGCGGCACGGGTGGTCCCCATTAGAGGTTCATGGCGCCATAAGGTCGTTGAACAGGTTTTGTGTGAAATATAGTAGAGTCTAGGACTGCTTTTATTGTCCTGGTTGCCCAGAGGTAGCGTTCGACCGTCACAATTATAAGATCGTGGGTTCAAATCCTGGTGGGGTGAGGTGTTGATTATATGTAGAAGTCCGCGTGCTTTATTGGGGTAATGAAATATATATGGATCCTCGTGTTTTGAAGCCCCATTTGGTAAAACGTTGCTCTGATCACCTAAGGGGCACGGTTGGTCCCCTATAGTGGTTCACAGCCTCATAAGCTCGTTGAACAGGCTTTGTGTGAAATAAAACAGAGTCTAGGACTGCTTTTAGTGTCCAGGTGGTCCACAGGTAGCATTCCCTGGTCACACTTATAAGATTTTGGGTTTGAATCCTGGTGGGGTGAGGTGTTGATTTTATGGAGAAGTCCGCATGCTTTATTGGGCTAAAGAAATATATTTGGATCCTCGTGTTTCGTAGCCGGATTTGGTAAAACGTTGCTCTGGTCCCCAAGCGGCACGTGTGGTCCCCATTAGAGGTTCACGGCGCAATAAGCTCGTTGAACAGGCTTTGTGTGAAATAAAACAGAGTCTAGGACTGCTTTTAGTGTCCTGGTGGTCCACAGGTAGCATTCCTTGGTCACAATTATAAGATTTTGGGTTTGAATCCTGGTGAGGTAAGGTGTTGATTTTATGTAGAAGTCCGCGTGCTTTATTGGGCTAATGAAATATATATGGATCCTCGTGTTTCGAAGCCGCATTTGGTAAAACGTTGCTCTGATCACCTAAGCGGCACGGGTGGTCCCCTATAGTGGTTCATAGCGACATAAGCTCGTTGAACAGGCTTTGTGTGAAATATAGCAGAGTCTAGGACTGCTTTTTTTGTCCTGGTGGCCCAGAGTTAGCGTTCCCCGGTCACAATTATAAGATTTTGGGTTTGAATCCTGGTGGGGTGAGGTGGTGATTTTATGTAGAAGTCCGCTTGCTTTAGTGGGCTAAAGAAATATATTTGGATCCTAGTGTTTCGTAGCCGGATTTGGTAAAACGTTGCTCTGGTCACCAAGCGGCACGTGTGGTCCCCATTAGAGGTTCACGGCGCCATTAGCTCGTTGAACAGGCTTTGTGTGAAATATAGTAGAGTCTAGGACTGCTTTTATTGTCCTGGTGGCCGAGAGGTAGCATACCCCGGTCACAATTATAAGATCGTGGGTTTGAATCCTGGTGGGGTGAGGTGTTGATTATATGTAGAAGTCCGAGTGCTTTATTGGGTTAATGAAATATATATGGATCCTCGTGTTTCCAAGCCGTATTTGGTAAAACGTTGCTCTTATCACCTAAGCGGCACGGGTGGTCCCCTATAGTGGTTCACGGGGCCATAAGCTCGTTGAACAGGCTTTATGTGATATATATCAGAGTCTAGGACTGCTTATAGTGTCCTGGTGGTCCATAGGTAGCGTTCCTCCGTCACAATTATAAGATCGTGGGTTCGAATCCTGGTGGGGTGAGGTGTTGATTATATGTGGAATCCGCGTGCTTTATTTGGCTAATGAAACATATATGGATCCTCGTGTTTCGAAGCCGGATTTGGTAAAACGTTGCTCTGATCACCTAAGCGGCACGGATGGTCGCCATTAGAGGTTCACAGCATCATAAGCTCATTGAACAGGCTTTGTGTGAAATATAGCAGAGTCTAGAACTGCTTTTAGTTTCCTGGTGGCCCAGAGGTAGCGTTCCCCGGTCACAATTAGAAGATCGTGGGTTCGAACCCTGGTGGGGTGAGGTGTTGATTATATGAAGAAGTCCGCGTTGCTTTATTGGGCTAATGAAATATATATGGATCCTCGTGTTTCGAAGCCGCATTTGGTAAAACGTTGCTCTGATCACCTAAGCGGCACGGGTGGTCCCCTATAGTGGTTCACAGCGCCATAAGCTCGTTGAACAGGCTTTGTGTGAAATATAGCAGAGTCTAGGACTGCTTTTTTTGTCCTGGTGGCCCAGAGATTTGCGTTTCCCGGTCACAATTATAAGATTTTGGGTTTGAATCCTGGTGGGGTGAGGTGGTGATTTTATGTAGAAGTCCGCTTGCTTTATTGGGCTAAAGAAATATATTTGGATCCTAGTGTTTCGTAGCCGGATTTGGTAAAACGTTGCTCTGGTCACCAAGCGGCACGTGTGGTCCCCATTAGAGGTTCACGGCGCCATTAGCTCGTTGAACAGGCTTTGTGTGAAATATACCAAAGTCTATGACTGCTTTTATTGTCCTGGTGGCCCAGAGGTAGCGTTCCCCGGTCACAATTATAAGATCGTGGGTTCGAATCCTGGTGGGGTGAGGTGTTGATTATATGTAGAAGTCCGCGTGCTTTATGGGGCTAATGAAATATATATGGATCCTGGCGTTTCCAAGCCGGATTTGGTAAAACGTTGCTCTTATCACCTAAGCGGCACGGGTGGTCCCCTATAGTGGTTCACGGTGCCATAAGCTAATTGGACAGGCTTTGTGTGAATTATAACAGAGTCTAGGACTGCTTATAGTGTCCTGGTAGCCCATAGGTAGCGTTCCTCGGTCACAATTATAAAATCGTGGGTTCGAATCCTGGTGGGGTGAGGTGTTGATTATATGTAGAAGTACACATGCTTTATTGGGCTCATTAAATATATATGGATCCTCGTGTTTCGAAGCCGGATTTGGTAAAACGTTGCTCTGATCACCTAAGCGGCACAGATGGTCCCCATTAGAGGTTCACAGCGTCATAAGCTCGTTGAACAGGCTTTGTGTGAAATATAGCAGAGTCTAGGACTGCTTTTATTGTCCTGGTGGCCCAGAGGTTGCGTTCCCCGGTCACAATTAGAAGATCGTGGGTTCGAATCCTGGTGGGGTGAAGTGTTGATTATATGTAGAAGTCCGCGTGATTTATTGGGCTAATGAAATATATATGGATCCTCGTGTTTCGAAGCCGGATTTGGGAAAACGTTGCTCCGATCACCTAAGCGGCACGGATGGTCCCCATTAGAGGTTCATGGCGCCATAAGGTCGTTGAACATGCTTTGTCAAATATAGTAGAGTCTAGGACTGCTTTTATTGTCCTGGTGGCCCAGAGGTAGCATACCCCGGTTACAATTATAAGATCGTGGGTTTGAATCCTGGTGGGGTGAGGTGTTGATTATATGTAGAAGCCCGAGTGCTTTATTGGGCTAATGAAATATATATGGATCCTCGTGTTTCCAAGCCGGATTTGGTAAAACGTTGCTCTAATCACCTAAGCGGCACAGATGGTCCCCATTAGAGGTTCACAGCATCATAAGCTCGTTGAACAGGCTTTGTGTGAAATATAGCAGAGTCTAGGACTGCTTTTATTGTCCTGGTGGCCCAGAGGTAGCATACCCCGGTCACAATTATAAGATCGTGGGTTCGAATCCTGGTGGGGTGAGTTGTTGATTATATGTAGAAGTCCGCGTGCTTTATTGGGCTAATGAAATATATATGGATCCTCGTGTTTCGAAGACGGATTTGGTAAAACGTTGCTCTTATCACCTAAGCGGCACTGGTGGTCCCCAGTAGAGGTTCACGGCGCCATAAGCTAGTTGAACAGGCTTTGCGTGAAATATAACAGTCTAGGACTGCTTTTAGTGTCCTGGTGGTCCACAGGTAGCATTCCCTGGTCACAATTATAAGATTTTGGGTTTGACTCCTGGTGAGGTGAGGTGTTGATTATATGTAGAAATCTGCATGCTTTATTGGGCTAATGAAATATATATGGATACTCGCTTTTCGAAGCCGAATTTGGTAAAACGTTGCTCTGATCACCTAAGCGGAACGGGTGGTCCCCATTAGAGGTTCACGGCACCATAAGCTCATTGAACAGGCTTTTTGTGAAATATAACAGAGTTCAGGACTGCTTTTTGTGTCCTGGTGGCCCAGAGGTAGCGTTCCCCGGTCACAATTATAAGATCGTTGGTTCGAATCCTGGTGGGGTGAGGTGTTGATTATATGTAGAAATGTGCGTGCTCTATTGGGCTAATGAAATAGATATGGATCCTCGTGTTTCGAAGCCGGATTTAGTAAAACGTTACTCTGAACACCTAAGCGGCACTGGTGGTCCTCATTAGAGGTTCACGGCGCCATAAGCTCGTTGAACAGGCTTTGTGTGAAATATAACAGAGTCTAGGACTGCTTTTAGTGTCCTGGTGGTCCACAGGTAGCATTCCCTGGTCACAATTATAAGATTTTGGGTTTGAATCCTGGTGGGGTGAGGTGGTGATTTTATGTAGAAGTCCGCGTGCTTTATTGGGCTAAATAAATGTATTTGGATCCTAGTGTTTCGTAGCCGGATTTGGTAAAACGTTGCTCTGGTCACCAAGCGGCACGTGTGGTCCCCATTAGAGGTTCACGGCGCCATTAGCTCGTTGAACAGGCTTTGTGTGAAATAATACAGAGTCTAGGACTGCTTTTAGTGTCCTGGTGGTCCACAGGTAGCATTCCCTAGTCACAATTATAAGATTTTGGGATTGAATCCTGGTGGGGTGAGGTGTTGATTTTATGTAGAAGTCCGCGTGCTTTATTGGGCTAATGAAATATATATGGATCCTCGTGTTTCCAAGCTTGATTTGGTATAACCTTGCTCTTATCACCTAAATGGCACTGGTGGTCCCCAGTAGAGGTTCACGGCGCCATAAGCTCGTTGAACAGGCTTTGTGTGAAATATAACAGAGTTTAGGACTGCTTTTAGTCTCCTGGTGGCCCAGAGGTAGCGTTCCCCGGTCACAATTATAAGATCGTGGGTTTGAATCCTGGTGGGGTGCGGTGTTGATTATATGTAGAAGTTTGCGTGCTTTATTGGGCTAATGATATATATATGGATACTCGTGTTTCGAAGCCGGATTTGGTAAAACGCTGCTCTGAACACCTAAGCGGCACTGGTGGTCCCCAGAAGAGGTTCACGGCGCCATAAGCTCGTTGAACAGGCTTTGCGTGAAATATAACTGAGTCTAGGACAGCTTTTAGTGTCCTGGTGGTCCACAGGTAGCATTCCCTGGTCACAATTATAAGATTTTGGGTTTGAATCCTGGTGGGGTGAGGTGTTGATTTTATGTAGAAGTCTGCGTACGGTATTGGGCTAAAGAAATATATTTGGATCCTCGTGTTTCGTAGCCGCATTTGGTTAAACGTTACTCTGATCACCTAAGCGGCACGGGTGGTCCCCATTAGAGGTTCATAGCGCCATAAGGTCGTTGAACAGGCTTTTTGTGAAATATAGTAGAGTCTAGGACTGCTTTTATTGTCCTGGTGGCCCAGAGGTAGCATACCCCGGTCACAATTATAAGATCGTGAGTCTGAATCCTGGTGGGGTGAGGTGTTGATTATATGTAGAAGTCCGAGTGCTTTATTGGGCTAATGAAATATATATGTATCCGCGTGTTTCCAAGCCGGATTTGGTAAAACGTTGCTCTGATCACCTAAGCGGCACGGGTGGTCCCCATTAGAGGTTCATGGCGCCATGAGGTCGTTGAACAGGCTTTGTGTGAAATATAGTAGCGTCTAGGACTGCTTTTATTGTCCTGGTTGCCCAGAGGTAGCGTTCCCTGGTCACAATTATAAGATCGTGGGTTCAAATCCTGGTGGGGTGAGGTGTTGATTATATGTAGAAGTCCGCGTGCTTTATTGGGCTAATGAAAAATATATGGATCCTCGTGTTTTGAAGCCGCATTTGGTAAAACTTTGCTCTGATCACCTAAGGGGCACGGGTGGTCCCATATAGTGGTTCACAGCCACATAAGCTCGTTGAACAGGCTTTGTGTGAAATATAACAGTCTAGGACGGCTTTTAGTGACCTGGTGGTCCACAGGTAGCATTCCCTGGTCACAATTATAAGATTTTGGTTTTGAATCCTGGTGGGTTGAGGTGTTGATTTTATGTAGAAGTCTGCATGCTTTATTGGGCTAAAGAAATATATTTGGATCCTCGTGTTTCGTAGCCGGATTTGGTAAAACGTTGCTCTGGTCCCCAAGCGGCACGTGTTGTCCCCATTAGAGGTTCACGGCGCAATAAGCTCGTTGAACAGGCATTGTGAAATAAAACAGAGTCTAGGACTGCTTTTAGTGTCCTGGTGGTCCACATGTAGCATTCCCTGGTCAGAATTATAAGATTTTGGGTTTGAATCCTGGTGGGGTGAGGTGTTGATTTTATGTAGAAGTCCGCGTGCTTTATTGGGCTAATGATATATATATGGATCCTCGAGTTTCCAAGCCAGATTTGGTAAAACGTTGCTCTGATCACTTAAGCGGCACGGGTGGTCCTCTATAGTGGTTCACGGCGCCATAAGCTCGTTGAACAGGCTTTGTGTGAAATATAGCAGAGTCTAGGACTGCTTTTATTGTCCTAGTGGCCCAGAGGTAGCGTTCCCCGGTCACAATTAGAAGATCGTGGGTTCGAACCCTGGTGGGGTGAGGTGTTGATTATATGAAGAAGTCCGCGTGCTTTATTGGGCTAATGAAATATATATGGATCCTCATGTTTCGAAGCCCCATTTGGTAAAACGTTGCTCTGATCACCTAAGCAGCACGGGTGGTCCCCTATAGTTGTACACAGCGCCATAAGCTCGTTGAACAGGCTTTGTGTGAAATATATTAGAGTCTAGGACTGCTTTTTTTGTCCTGGTGGCCCAGAGGTAGCATACCCTGGTCACAATTATAAGATCGTGGGTTTGAATCCTGGTGGGGTGAGGTGTTGATTATATGTAGAAGTCCAAGTGCTTTATTGGGCTAATAAAATATATATGGATCCTCGTGATTCCAAGCCGGATTTGGTAAAACGTTGCTCTGATCACCTAAGCGGCACGGGTGGTCCCCATTAGAGGTTCATGGCGCCATAAGGTCGTTGAACAGGCTTTGTGTGAAATATAGTAGAGTCTAGGACTGCTTTTATTGTCCTGGTGGCCCAGAGGTAGCATATCCCGGTCTCAATTATAAGATCGTGGGTTTGAATCCTGGTGGGGTGAGGTGTTGATTATATGTAGAAGTCCGCATGCTTTATTGGGCTAATGAAAGATATATGGATCCTCGTGTTTCGAAACCGGATTTGGTAAAACGTTGCTCTGATCACCTCAGCGGCACGGGTGGTCCCCATTAGAGGTTCACGGCGCCATAAACTCGCTGAACAGGCTTTGTGTGAAATATAGCAGAGTCTAGGACTGCTTTTATTGTCCTGGTGGCCCAGAGGTAGCGTTCCCCGGTCACAATTATAAGATCGTGGGTTCAAATCCTGGTGGGGTGAGGTGTTGATTATATGTAGAAGTCCGCGTGCTTTATTGGGCTAATGAAATATATATGAATCCTCCTTGTTTCGACGCCGCATTTGGAAAAACGGTGCTCTGATCACCTAAGCGGCACGGGTGGTCCCCATTAGAGGTTCACAGTGCCATAAGCTCGTTGAACACGCTTTGTGTGAAATATAGCAGAGTCTAGGACTGCTTTTATTGTCCTGGTGGCCCAGAGGTAGCGTTCCCCGGTCACAATTATAAGATCGTGTGTTCAAATCCTGGTGGGGTGAGGTGTTGATTATATGTAGAAGTCCGAGTGCTTTATTGGGCTAATAAAATATATACGGAGCCTCGTGTTTCCAAGCCGGATTTGGTAAAACGTTGCTCTGATCACCTAAGCGGCACGGGTGGTCCCCACTAGAGGTTCATGGCGCCATAAGGTCGTTGAACAGGCTTTGTGTGAAATATAGTAGAGTCTAGGACTGCTTTTATTGTCCTGGTGGCCCAGAGATAGCATATCCCGGTCACAATTATAAGGTCGTGGGTTTGAATCCTGGTGGGGTGAGGTGTTGATTATATGTAGAAGTCCGCATGCTTTATTGGGCTAATGAAATATATATGGATCCTCGTGTTTCGAAGCCGGATTTAGTAAAACGTTGCTCTGATTACCTAAGCGGCACGGGTGGTCACCATTAGAGGTTCACGGCGCCATAAGGTCGTTGGACAGGCTTTGTGTGAAATATAGCAGAGTCTAGGAATGGTTTTATTGTCCTGGTGGCCCAGAGGTAGCGTCCCCAGTTCACAATTATAAGATAGTGGGTTCAAATCCTGTTGGGGTGAGGTGTTGATTATATGTAGAAGTCCGCATGCATTATTGGGCTAATGAAATATATATGGATCCTCGTTTTTCGAAGCCGGATTTGGTAAAACGTTGCTCTGATCACCTAAGCGGCACGGGTGGTCCCCATTAAAGGTTCATGGCGCCATAAGGTCGTTGAACAGGCTTTGTGTGAAATATGGTAGAGTCTAGGACTGCTTTTATTGTCCTGGTTGCCCAGAGGTAACGTTCCCCAGTCACATTTATAAGATCGTGGGTTCAAATCCTGGTGGGGTGAGGTGTTGATTATATGTAGAAGTCCGCATGCATTATTGGGCTAATGAAATATATATGGATCCTCGTGTTTCCAAGCCGGATTTGGTAAAACGTTGCTCTTATCACCTAAGCGGCACAGATGGTCCCCATTAGAGGTTCATGGCGCCATAAGGTCGTTGAACAGGCTTTGTGTGAAATATAGTAGAGTCTAGGACTGCTTTTAGTGTCCTGGTGGTCCACAGGTAGCATTCCCTAATCACAATTATAAGATTTTGGGATTGAATCCTGGTGGGGTGTGGTGTTGATTTTATGTAGAAGTCCGCGTGCTGTATTGGGCTAATGAAATATATATGGATCCACGTGTTTCGAGCCGGATTTGGTAAAACGTTGCTCTGATCACCTAAGCGGGACGGGTGGTCCCTATTAGAGGTTCATGGCGCTATAAGGTCGTTGAACAGGCTTTGTGTGAAATATAGTAGAGTCTAGGACTTCTTTTATTGTCCTGGTGGCCCAGAGGTAGCATACCCCGGTCACAATTAAGATCGTGGGTTTAAATCCTGGTGGGGTGAGGCGTTGTTTATATGCAGAAGTCTGCGTGCTTTATTGGGCTAATGAAATATATATGGATCCTCGGGTTTCAAAGCCGCATTTGGTTAAACGTTACTCTGATCACCTAAGCGGCACCGGTGGTCCCCATTAGAGGTTAATGGCGCCATAAGGTCGTTGAACAGGCTTTGTGTGAAATATAGTAGAGTCTAGGACTGCTTTTATTGTCCTGGTTGCCAAGAGGTAGCGTTCCCCGGTGACAATTATAAGATCGTGGTTTCAAATCCTGGTGGGGTGAGGTGTTGATTATATGTAGAAGTCTGGGTACTTTATTGGGCTAAGGAAATATATATGGATCCTCTTGTTTCGAGCCGGATTTGGTAAAACGTTGCTCTGATCACCTAAGCGGGACGGGTGGTCCCTATTAGAGGTTCATGGCGCCATAAGGTCGTTGAACAGGGTTTGTGTGAAATATAGTAGAGTCTAGGACTGCTTTTATTGTCCTGGTTGCCAGGAGGTAGCGTTCCCCGGTCACAATTATAAGATCGTGGGTTCAAATCCTGGTGGGGTGAGGTGTTGATTATATGTAGAAGTCCGTGTGCTTTATTGGGCTAATGAAATATATATGGATCCTCGTGTTTCGAAGCCGCATTTGGTAAAAATTTGCTCTGATCACCTAAGCGGCACGGGTGGTCTCCTATAGTGGTTCACAGCGCTATAAGCTCGTTGAACAGGCTTTGTGTGAAATATAGCAGAGTCTAGGACTGCTTTTATTGTCCTGGTGGCCCAGAGGTAGCGTTCCCCGGTCACAATATAAGATCGTGGCTCTAAACTCGGTGTAAGTGAGGCGCTGTTTATATGCAGCAGAAGTCTGCGTGCTTTATTGGGCTAATGAAATATATATGGATCCTCGGGTTTCAAAGCCGCATTTGGTTAAACGTTACTCTGATCACCTAAGCGGCACGGGTGGTCCCCATTAGAGGTTAATGGCGCCATAAGGTCGTTGAACAGGCTTTGTGTGAAATATAGTAGAGTCTAGGACTGCTTTTATTGTCCTGGTGCCAAGAGGTAGCGTTCCCCGGTGACAATTATAAGATCGTGGTTTCAAATCCTGGTGGGGTGAGGTGTTGATTATATGTAGAAGTCTGGGTACTTTATTGGGCTAAGGAAATATATATGGATCCTCGTGTTTCGAGCCGGATTTGGTGAAACGTTGCTCTGATCACCTAAGCGGGACGGGTGGTCCCTATTAGAGGTTCGCGCTGCGCGTCGTTAAAACGCGCTCTCTGCAGTCATGTGCAAGGTTTTGCGACCGCCTTTACCGTCCCGGCTGCTAAGTAGCGCCTCTGCCGCTGTAATTATAAGATCGTAGTTCAAATCCTGGTGGGTGAGGTGTTGGATTATATGTAGAAGTCCGTGCTTCACGGGCCAACACGAAACATAGCGCGACACCGCGTTCGCGCCCATCTGGCAAAACGCCGCCTGACCACCCACGCAACGGTGGTCTCCCATATAAGCGGCCAATGTTCACAAGCCCCGCCGAAACAAGTGCGCTCTGCGAAATACATGTTGTTTCAGACCGCTTTCACGTCCTGCAGGCCTAGAGGAAGTGTTCCCCGGTTACAATTATAAGATCGTTGGTTTGAATCCTGGTTGGGTGAGGTGTTGATTATATGTAGAAGTCCGAGTGCTTTATTGGGCTTATGAAATATATATTGATCCTCGTGTTTCGAAGCCGGATTTGGTAAAACGTTGCTCTGATCACCTAAGCGGCACGGGTGGTCCGCATTAGAGGTTCACGGCGCCATAAGCTCGTTGAACAGGCTTTGTGTGAAATATACCAGAGTCTAGGACTGCTTTTATTGTCCTGGTGGCCCAGAGGTAGCTTTCCCCGGTCACTATTATAAGATCGTGGGTTCAAACTCGGTGGGGTGAGGTGTTGATTATGGGCGTAGTCCGCGGTGCTTTATTGGGCTAATGAAATATATATGGATCCTCGTGGTTTCGAAGCCTTCATCGGTAAAAGCTGCTCTGATCACCCAAGCCGCACCCGGTGGCCCCTATAGTGGTTCACAGCCCATAAGCCTCGTTGAACAGGTTTTGTGTGAAATATAGCAGAGTCTAGACTGCTGCATTGTCCTGGTGGCCCAGGAGGTAGCTGCCCCCGCCCGCTACCATTGGCAAGACTCCCAGGTTCGAACCCTGGTGGGGTGAGGTGTTGATTATATGTAGAAGTCCGTGTGCTTTATTGGGTTAATGAAATATATTTTGATCCTCGGTTTTCGAAGCCGCATTTGGTAAAACGTTACTCTGAACACCTAAGTGGCACGGGTGGTCCCCATTAGAGGTTCACGGCGCTATAAGCTCGTTGAACAGGCTTTGTGTGAAATATAACAGCGTCTAGGACTGCTTTTAGTGTCCTGGTGGCCCAGAGGTAGCGTTCCCTGGTCACAATTATAAGATCGTGGTTCAAACCTGGTGGGTGAGGTGCTGATTGAGAAGGTAGAAGTCCGCGTGCTTTATTGGGCTAATGAAATATTTATGGATCCTCGTGTTTCCAAGCCGGATTTGGTAAAACGTTGCTCTGATCACCTAAGCGGCACGGGTGGTCCCCATTAGAGGTTCACGGCGCCATAAGGTCGTTGAACAGGCTTTGTGTGAAATATAGCAGAGTCTAGGACTGCTTTTACTGTCCTGGTGGCCCAGAGGTAGCGTCCCCCGGTCACAAATATAAGATAGTGGGTTCAAATCCTGGTGGGGTGAGGTGTTGATTATATGTAGAAGTCCGTGTGCTTTATTGGGCTAATAAAATATATATGGATCCTCGAGTTTCGAAGCCGCATTTAGTAAAACGTTGCTCTGATCACCTAAGAGGCATGGGTCGTCCCCATTAGAGGTTCACGTCGCCATAAGCTCGTGAAACAGGCTTTGTGTGAAATATAGCAGAGTCTAGGACTGCTTTTATTGTCCTAGTGTCCCAGAGGTAGCGTTCCACGGTCACATTTATAAGATCGTGGGTTCAAATCCTGGTGGGGTGAGATGTTGATTATATGTAGAAGTTCGCGTGCTTTATTGGGCTAATGAAATATATATGGATCCACGTGTGTCGAAGCCGGATTTGGAAAAACGTCACTCTGATCACCTAAGCGGCACGGGTTGTCCCCATTAGAGGTTCATGGCGCCATAAGGTCGTTGAACAGGCTTTGTGTGAAATATAGTAGAGTCTAGGACTGCTTTTATTGTCGTGGTGGCCCAGAGGTAGCGTTCCCCTTTCACAATTATAAGATCGTGGGTTTAAATCCTGGTGGGGTGAGGCGTTGTTTATATGCAGAAGTCTGCGTGCTTTATTGGGCTAATGAAATATATATGGATCCTCGGGTTTCAAAGCCGCATTTGGTTAAACGTTACTCTGATCACCTAAGCGGCACGGGTGGTCCCCATTAGAGGTTAATGGCGCCATAAGGTCGTTGAACAGGCTTTGTGTGAAATATAGTAGAGTCTAGGACTGCTTTTATTGTCCTGGTTGCCAAGAGGTAGCGTTCCCTGGTGACAATTATAAGATCGTGGTTTCAAATCCTGGTGGGGTGAGGTGTTGATTATATGTAGAAGTCTGGGTACTTTATTGGGCTAATGAAATATATATGGATCCTCGTGTTTCGAGCCGGATTTGGTAAAACGTTGCTCTGATCACCTAAGCGGGACGGGTGGTCCCTATTAGAGGTTCATGGCGCCATAAGGTCGTTGAACAGGCTTTGTGTGAAATATAGTAGAGTCTAGGACTGCTTTTATTGTCCTGGTGGCCCAGAGGTAGCGTTCCCCTTTCACAATTATAAGATCGTGGGTTTAAATCCTGGTGGGGTGAGGCGTTGATTATATGCAGAAGTCTGCGTGCTTTATTGGGCTAATGAAAAATATATGGATCCTCGGGTTTCAAAGCCACATTTGGTTAAACGTTGCTCTGATCACCTAAGCGCCACGGGTGGTCCCCATTAGAGGTTCATGGCGCCATAAGATCGTTGAACAGGCTTTGTGTGAAATATGGTAGAGTCTAGGACTGCTTTTATTGTCCTTGTTGCCCAGGGGTAGCGTTCCCCGGTCACAATTATAAGATCGTGGGTTTGAATCCTGGTGGGGTGAGGTGTTGATTATATGTAGAAGTCCGCGTGCTTTATTGGGCTAATGAAATATATATGGTTCATCGAGTTTCGAAGCCGCATTTAGTAAAACGTTGGTTTGATCACCTAAGCGGCACGGGTGGTCCCCATTAGAGGTTCACGTCGCCATAAGCTCGTTGAACAGTCTTTGTGTGAAATATAGCAGAGTCTAGGACTGCTTTTATTGTCCTAGTGTCCTAGAGGTAGCGTTCCCCTGTCACAATTATAAGATCGTGGGTTCAAATCCTGGTGGGGTGAGGTGTTGATTATATGTAGAAGTCCGCGTGCTGTATTGGGCTAATGAAATATATATGGATCCACGTGTTTCGAGCCGGAATTGGTAAAACGTTGCTCTGATCACCTAAGCGGCACGGGTGGTCCCCATTAGAGTTTCATGGCGCCATAAGGTCGTTGAACAGGGTTTGTGTGAAATATAGTAGAGTCTAGGACTGCTTTTATTGTCCTGGTGGCCCAGAGGTAGCATATCCCGGAAACAATTATAAGATCGTGGGTTTGAATCCTGGTGGGATGAGGTGTAGATTAAATATAGAAGTCCGCGTGCTTTATTGGGCTAATGAAATATATATGGACCCTCGTGTTTTGAAGCCGCATTTGGTAAAACGTTGCTCTGATCACCTAAGCGGCACGGGTGGTCCCCATTAGAGGTTCACGGCGCCATAAGCTCGTTGAACAGGCTTTGTGTGAAATATAGCAGAGTCTAGGACTGCTTTTATTGTCCTGTTGGCCCAGAGGTAGCATACCTCGGTCACAATTATAAGATCGTGGGTCTGAATCCTGGTG
The DNA here is from genome assembly GCF_018991925.1 of Homarus americanus. Classification (NCBI taxonomy): domain Eukaryota; kingdom Metazoa; phylum Arthropoda; class Malacostraca; order Decapoda; family Nephropidae; genus Homarus; species Homarus americanus. Next base: position 5,971 of record NW_024739621.1, on the reverse strand, counting down.
GGGTGAGGTGTTGATTATATGTAGAAGTCCGGGTACTTTATTGGGCTAATGAAATATATATGGATCCTCGTGTTTCCAAACCGGATTTTGGAAAACGTTGCTCTTATCACCTAAGCGGCACGGGTGGTCGCCATCAGAGGTTCATGGCGCTATAACATCGTTGAACAGGCTTTGTGTGAAATATAGTAGAGTCTAGGACTGCTTTTATTGTCCTGGTTGCCAAGAGGTAGCGTTCCCCGGTCACAATTATAAGATCGTGGTTTCAAATCCTGGTGGGGTGAGGTGTTGATTATATGTAGAAGACCGGGTACTTTATTGGGCTAATGAAATATATATGGATCCTCGTGTTTCCAAACCGGATTTTGGAAAACGTTGCTCTTATCACCTAAGCGGCACGGGTGGTCCCCATCAGAGGTTCATGGCGCTATAAGATCGTTGAACAGGCTTTGTGTGAAATATAGTAGAGTCTAGGACTGCTTTTATTGTCCTGGTTGCCAAGAGGTAGCGTTCCCCGGTCACAATTATAAGATCGTGGGTTCAAATCCTGGTGGGGTGAGGTGTTGATTATATGTAGAAGTCCGTGTGCTTTATTGGGCTAATGAAATATATATGGATCCTCGTGCTTCGAAGCCGCATTTGGTAAAACGTTGCTCTGATCACCTACGCGGCACGGGTGGTCTCCTATAGTGGTTCACAGCGCCATAAGCTCGTTGAACAGGCTTTGTGTGAAATATAGCAGAGTTTAGGACTGCTTTTATTGTCCTGGTGGCCCAGAGGTAGCGTTCCCCGGTCACAATAATAAGATCGTGGGTTTGAATCCTGGTGGGGTGAGGTGTTGATTATATGTAGAAGTCCGAGTGCTTTATTGGGCTTATGAAATATATATGGATCCACGTGTTTCGAGCCGGAATTGGTAAAACGTTGCTCTGATCACCTAAGCGGCACGGGTGGTCCGCATTAGAGGTTCACGGCGCCATAAGCTCGTTGAACAGGCTTTGTGTGAAATATACCAGAGTCTAGGACTGCTTTTATTGTCCTGGTGGCCCAGAGGTAGCTTTCCCCGGTCACAATTATAAGATCGTGGGTTCAAATCCTGGGGGGGTGAGGTGTTGAATATATGTAGAAGTCCGTGTGCTTTATTGGGCTAATGAAATATATATGGATCCTCGTGTTTCGAAGCCGCATTTGGTAAAACGTTGCTCTGATCACCTACGCGGCACGGGTGGTCTCCTAAATTGGTTCACAGCGCCATAAGCTCGTTGAACAGGCTTTGTGTGAAATATAGCAGAGTTTAGGACTGCTTTTATTGTCCTGGTGGCCCAGAGGTAGCGTTCCCCGGTCACAATTATATGATCGTGGGTTTGAATCCTGGTTGGGTGAGGTGTTGATTATATGTAGAAGTCCGAGGCTTTATTGGCCGGCGGAAATATATATTGGATCCGTGTTTCGAAGCCGGATTTGGTAAAAACGTTGCTCTGATCACCTAAAGCGTAACGGTGGTCTGGCAGACAGAGGTTCACGGCGCTATAAGCTCATGGAACAGGCTTTGTGTGAAATATAGTAGAGTCTAGGACTGCTTTTATTGTCCTGGTTGCCAAGAGGTAGCGTTCCACGGTCACAATTATAAGATCGTGGGTTCAAATCCTGGTGGGGTGAGGTGTTGATTATATGTAGAAGTCCGTGTGCTTTATTGGGCTAATGAAATATATATGGATCCTCGTGTTTCGAAGCCGCATTTGGTAAAACGTTGCTCTGATCACCTACGCTGCACGGGTGGTCTCTTATAGTGGTTCACAGCGCCATAAGCTCGTTGAACAGGCTTTGTGTGAAATATAGCAGAGTTTAGGACTGCTTTTATTGTCCTGGTGGCCCAGAGGTAGCATTCCCCGGTCACAATTATAAGATCGTGGGTTCAAATTCTGGTGGGGTGAGATGTTGATTATATGTAGAAGTCCCCGTGCTTTATTGGGCTAATGAAAAATATATGGATCCTCGGGTTTCGAAGCCGCTTTTGGTAAAACGTTGCTCTGATCACCTAAGCGGCACGGGTGGTCCCCATTAAAGGTTCACGGCGCCATAAGGTCGTTGAACAGGCTTTGTGTGAAATATGGTAGAGTTCAGGGACTGCTTTATTGTCCTGGTTGCCCAGAGGTAGTTTCCCGGTCACAAATTATAAGATCGTGGGTTCAAATCCTGGTGGGGTGAGGTGTTGATTATATATAGAAGTCCGTGTGCTTTATTGGGCTAATGAAATATATATGGATCCTCGTGTTTCGAAGCCGCATCTGGTAAAAATTTGCTCTGATCACCTAAGCGGCACGGGTGGTTTCCTATAGTGGTTCACAGCGCCATTAGCTCGTTGAACAGGCTTTGTGTGAAATATAGCAGAGTCTAGGACTGCTTTTATTGTCCTGGTGGCCCAGAGGTACCGTTCCCCGGTCACAATATAAGATCGTGGGTTTGAATCCTGGTGGGGTGAGGTGTTGATTATATGTAGAATTCCGAGTGCTTTATTGGGCTAATGAAATATATATTGATCCTCGTGTTTCGAAGCCGGATTTGGTAAAACGTTGCTCTGATCACCTAAGCGGCACGGGTGGTCTCCTATAGTGGTTCACAGTGCCATAAGCTCGTTGAACAGTCTTTGTGTGAAATATAGCAGAGTCTAGGACTGCTTTTATTGTCCTGGTGGCCCAGAGGTAGCGTCCCCCGGTCACAATTATAATATTGTGGGTTCAAATCCTGGTGGGGTGAGGTGTTGATTATATGTAGAAGTCCGCGTGCTTTAATGGGCTAATGAAATATATATGGATCCTCCTTGTTTCGACGCCTCATTTGTTAAAACGTTGCTCTGATCACCTAAGCGGCACGGGTGGTCCCCATTAGAGGTTCACGGTGCCATAAGCCCGTTGAACAGGCTTTGTGTGAAATATAGCAGAGTCTAGGAATGCTTTTATTGTCCTGGTGGCCCAGAGGTAGCGTCCCCCGGTCACAAATATAAGATAGTGGGTTCAAATCCTGGTGGGGTGAGGTGTTGATTATATGTAGAAGTCCGTGTGCTTTATTGGGCTAATAAAATATATATGGATCCTCGAGTTTCGAAGCCGGATTTGGAAAAACGTTACTCTGATCACCTAAGCGGCACGGGTTGTCCCTATTAGAGGTTCATGGCGCCATAAGGTCGTTGAACAGGCTTTGTGTGAAATATAGTAGAGTCTAGGACTGCTTTTATTGTCCTGGTGGCCCAGAGGTAGCATACCCCGGTCACACTTATAAGATCGTGGTTTTGAATCCTGGTGGGGTGAGGTGTTGATTATATGTCGAAGTCTGAGTGTTTTATTGGGCTAATGAAATATATATGGATTCTCGTGTTTCCAAGCCGGATTTGGTAAAACGTTGCTCTGATCAACTAAGCGGCACGGGTGGTCCCCATTAGAGGTTCATGGCGCCATAAGGTCGTTGAACAGGCTTTGTGTGAAATATAGTAGAGTGTAGGACTGCTTTTATTGTCCTGGTGGCCTAGTGGCAGCATACCCCTGTCACAATTATAAGATCGTGGGTTTGAACTCTGGTGGGGTGAGGTGTTGATTATATGTAGAAGTCCGAGTGCTTTATTGGGCTTATGAAATATATATTGATCCTCGTGTTTCGAAGCCGCATTTGGTAAAACGTTGCTCTGATCACCTACGCGGCACGGGTTGTCTCCTATAGTGGTTCACAGCGCCATAAGCTCGTTGAACAAGCTTTGTGTGAAATATACCAGAGTCTAGGACTGCTTTTATTGTCCTGGTGGCCCAGAGGTAGCTTTCCCCGGTCACAATTATAAGATCGTGGGTTCAAATCCTGGGGGGTGAGGTGTTGAATATATGTAGAAGTCCGTGTGCTTTATTGGGCTAATGAAATATATATGGATCCTCGTGTTTCGAAGCCGCATTTGGTAAAACGTTGCTCTGATCACCTACGCGGCACGGGTGGTCTCCTATAGTGGTTCACAGCGCCATAAGCTCGTTGAACAGGCTTTGTGTGAAATATAGCAGAGTTTAGGTCTGCTTTTATTGTCCTGGTGGCCCAGAGGTAGCGTTCCCCGGTCACAATTATAAGATCGTGGGTTTGAATCCTGGTTGGGTGAGGTGTTGATTATATGTAGAAGTCCGAGTGCTTTATTGGCTTATGAAATATATATCGATCCTCGTGTTTCGCCGGATTTGGTAAAACGTTGCCTGATCACCTAAGCGCACGTGGTGTCCGTATTAGAGGTTCATGGCGCCATAAGCTCGTTGAACAGGCTTTGTGTGAAATATACCAGAGTCTAGGACTGCTTTTATTGTCCTGGTGGCCCAGAGGTAGCTTTCCCCGGTCACAATTATAAGATCGTGGGTTCAAATCCTGGGGGGGTGAGGTGTTGAATATATGTAGAAGTCCGTGTGCTTTATTGGGCTAATGAAATATATATGGATCCCCGTGTTTCGAAGCCGCATTTGGTAAAACGTTGCTCTGATCACCTACGCGGCACGGGTGGTCTACTATAGTGGTTCACAGCGCCATAAGCTCATTGAACAGGCTTTGTGTGAAATATAGCAGAGTTTAGGACTGCTTTTATTGTCCTGGTGGCCCAGAGGTAGCGTTCCCCGGTCACAATTATAAGATCGTGGGTTTGAATCCTGGTTGGGTGAGGTGTTGATTATATGTAGAAGTCCGAGTGCTTTATTGGGCTTATGAAATATATATTTATCCTCGTGTTTTGAAGCCGCATTTAGTAAAACGTTGCTCTCATCACCTAAGCGGCACGCGTGGTCCCCATTAGAGGTTCATGGCGCCATAAGGTCGTTGAACAGGCTTTGTGTGAAATATGGTAGAGTCTAGGACTGCTTTTATTGTCCTGGTTGCCCAGAGGTAGCGTTCCCCGGTCACAATTATATGATCGTGGGTTCAAATCCTGGTGGGGTGAGGTGTTGATTATATATAGAAGTCCGTGTGCTTTATTGGGCTAATGAAATATATATGGATCCTCGTGTTTCGAAGCCGCATCTGGTAAAAAGTTGCTCTGATCACCTAAGCGGCACGGGTGGTCTCCTATAGTGGTTCACAGCGCCATAAGCTCGTTGAACAGGCTTTGTGTGAAATATAGCAGAGTCTAGGACTGCTTTTATTGTCCTGGTGGTCCAGAGGTAGCGTTCCCCGGTCACAATATAAGATCGTGGGTTTGAATCCTGGTGGGGTGAGGTGTTGATTATATGTAGAATTCCGAGTGCTTTATTGGGCTAATGAAATATATATTGATCCTCGTGTTTCGAAGCCGGATTTGGTAAAACGTTGCTCTGATCACCTAAGCGGCACGGGTGGTCTCCTACAGTGGTTCACAGCGCCATAAGCTCGTTGAACAGTCTTTGTGTGAAATATAGCAGAGTCTAGGACTGCTTTTATTGTCCTGGTGGCCCAGAGGTAGCGTCCCCCGGTCACAATTATAATATTGTGGGTTCAAATCCTGGTGGGGTGAGGTGTTGATTATATGTAGAAGTCCGCGTGCTTTATTGGGCTAATGAAATATATATGGATCCTCCTTGTTTCGACGCCTCATTTGAAAAAACGTTGCTCTGATCACCTAAGCGGCACGGGTGGTCCCCATTAGAGGTTCACGGTGCCATAAGCCCGTTGAACAGGCTTTCTGTGAAATATAGCAGAGTCTAGGAATGCTTTTATTGTCCTGGTGGCCCAGAGGTAGCGTCCCCCAGTCACAAATATGAGATAGTGGGTTCAAATCCTGGTGGGGTGAGGTGTTGATTATATGTAGAAGTCAGTGTGCTTTATTGGGCTAATAAAATATATATGGATCCTCGAGTTTCGAAGCCGGATTTGGAAAAACGTTACTCTGATCACCTAAGCGGCACGGGTTGTCCCCATTAGAGGTTCATGGCGCCATAAGGTCGTTGAACAGGCTTTGTGTGAAATATAGTAGAGTCTAGGTCTGCTT
>NW_024739620.1:0-10180 GCF_018991925.1 Homarus americanus | reverse complement strand
CGTAGAGATAGTAGTAGTACTTCTTGATGCCTTCCACCACTGCCAGAAGTTCTTCTCGACCGTGCTGTAATTCCTCTCTGCAGGTTTCAACTTGCGACTGTGATACGCAACTGGAAAAACCTCGCCGTCTGCCTCTTGTAGTAGTACTGCGCCAACTGAAGGTTACTAGTATGCCCTGAAGAATGCAGTGATGGCTAGGGAAACACTGAGTAACACTGAGTCCGTTTATTGTGGATGAGAGAAATACAAGTGGTGACCAGCGTGTGCCAAGCACGGCTCACACAGTCAGACTGAGGCGCCTTGCCATATGGCAGCCTCGGGGCAATGTTGCCACATAACACGTGCAGTGTTGCCACGTGATAATATATATAAATGCTACTCGGCACAGTAGCTTATGTACAGGGTTGCTACTTGGCACAGTAGCTTATATACATAACCTACATCTCCCTCCCCCCTCACCCTCATAGTCTTTGTCTTGAGCGGACTTCTTAGTCCTAAGTCGCTCCGAGCGTCGAGGTGCACTGTGGGGCGGATCCTCGTGAGGTGTAGGTGACTCGTCCTCGGTCAGGGGGCCAGCAGCAGGGGTTGGGACTGGCCGGAGGAAGCGGCGGTTCCTCCACCAGACACGGCCGCTCGGCATCCTGACCTTGTAGTCCCGCGACCGGCCGACGCCCATCACTATGCCCACCTTGTCCCAACGTGTCGTCGTCGGGTCCTGGACGCGGGCAAGGGCACCAATCTCCAGTGGCTGAAGAGGGCGGGCACGGTCGTCATACCGAGCCTTGGCGTCCTGGGCACGTTAAGCGGCGCGGCGGTCGCAGCTCTCGGCTCTAGTCTGCCACTCCTTCGCAAAGGCCTTGGCGTGTGCAGGAACGCAAGAGCGGAGAGGGTGACCATACAGGATCTGGGCAGGGGAGCGCCCTGTGTGGGTGGGAGTATTACGTAACTCCAGGAGTCCTTTGTCAAACGCCTCACAGTCTATGTTGCCTGAAGGGGCCACCTTGAGGATGAGGTGCTTGACTGTCTTGACTGCAGCCTCAGCATGGCCGTTTGACTGTGGGTAGTGGGGTGTTGACACGATGTGGCGGACTCCCAACGCTCCAGGAATCCTGTGAAGTCCCGGCTGGTGAACTGTGGCCCACCATCCGTCCGCAGACGTACGGGGACGCCCAGGTCACGAAAGAGGTGCCGGAAGTGGCGAATGGTGGCCGCGGACGTCGTGTCCGAGCCACAGATTACCACCACAGGCCAGCCAGAGAGTCGGTCGGCGACAACTAGGAAATGTTTCCCAGCTGGGCTGAAGAAATCAGCCGACACGGACTCGAAGGGCCTGGTGGGTTCGTCGTCGCACAAGAGGGGCTCTTGCTGTTGACTGGGCTGCATGGTCTGGCACGGCTCACAGGCACGGACCGTATTGACGATATCCGCGTCAATGCCGGGCCAGTACACAGCCTGCCTTGCGCGGCGCTTGGTGGCCTCTGCTCCACGATGGCTGTCGTGTAAGCGGGTCAGAACGCGACGACGGAGAGCTGCAGGGACGACCACACGGGCACCGTACAGGACGAGGTCCCCATCTGCGTAGAGGTCCTCACGTATCTTCCAATACGGGCGTAGGGCGTTGTGGAGGTCAAAACGGTCGTGAGGGAACCCAGTCCTCACACTCTCCAAGAGCTGAGTGTAGGAGGGGTCATCGCGTGCCGCGGTCCGTAGTTCCTCAAGGGCCAGATCGCTGTCGGGTGGCGACACTGAGGCCTGGGTGCTGGCGAGGGACTGTACGGCCTGCAAGGTGACGATGTTGCTGACGGAGAAACCGGCCTCGGTGCTGAGCATCTCGTCTTCAGGTGTAGGGCGGCTGACTGGGGAGCGGGAGAGGGCATCCGAGATGCACAACTCCTTACCTGCGCGCCAAGCCGCGGTGAAGACGAAGGCCAAAATCTTCTCCTTCAGGCGCTGGAGGCGGGGATTCTCGATGGCGTCCAGCGAATAGTGGTTAAGAATGGGGACCAAGGGCCTGTGGTCTGTGATGAGGTTGAAGTGCTGTAGGCCAATCAAGTAGAACTTGCACTTCGATAAGGCCCATACCACTGCCAGCAGCTCCAGCTCGATGGTAGCATAGCGAGACTCAGCATCGGTGAGGAAGCGAGAGCCACACTGTACGAGCCGGTACTTTCCTCCACCGTGATCCTGGAGAAGGGCGTAACCAACCCCGTACAGGCGCGAGGCGCCTGTCTGGAGGACGGTGGGGAGCGCTGGGTCGAAAGTAGCGAGGATAGGTGGACTTGACAGGGCCTCCTTCACCTTATGAAAGGCGAGGTCGTGGTCAGGGGTCCACGTGAACGTCCTCTTGGGGCTCATCAGGGGGCGGAGAGGCCCGGCAGCGGCGGAGACGTCAGGGGAAAATTCTGCCAGCTGGTTCACCAGGCCCATGAAAGACCTGAGATCCGTAAGGTTGGCAGGTTTCGCAAAGTCCGCTATGGCGCTAACTTTCTCCGGGTCCGCAGCAATGCCATCCCTTGAGAGTCGGTAGCCGCAGAAAGACACTGCAGGTGCGGCCAAGACGAACTTCTCGGCATTCAGAGTGATGCCGTGCGTCCTACACCTGGTCAGTACCTCGTCGATGCGGCGAAGATGCGTCAGGTAGTCCTCATCGTAGAGGAGGACGTCGTCCACTACCTTCACGCAGTTGGTCACGCCTTGAAGTGCCATGTCACCACGGAGACAGAAGGCGTCCCCCGTAGCAGCGAATCCCATAGGGCCACGGCAGTAGCGGAAGCGTCCGTAAGGCGTGATGAAAGTGGTCAGTGGCTGATCCTCCTTCTTCAGTGGGATCTGCCAGTAACCACAGAGGGCGTCCATCGTCGAGAAGTGCCGTACCTTCGGATCCACACTCCGTATAGCTGCAAAAGGTGTGGGTGAAGGGTCGGCGGGACGTGACACCTGGCTGTTAAGCTTAGACAAGTCGGTAGTAATCCGCACTCCACCGTTAGTCTTAGCCACAGCGACTAGAGGGTGGCACCAAGGGGATGGGTCGTCACCAACGGGTACGATGACACCCTGGGCCACCATGGAATCCAGTTCCTTCTTGACTGAATCCCTGAAGGCGAGAGGAATCAACCGGGGAGTGTGTACGGCAAACGGCAGTGCATCTTCCCGCAGGTGTATCCTCACAGGCGGACCCGCCATAGCCTTCAGTGGCGCGGTCCGTAGGGCCTCCTTCGTCACCAGCACATCCGAGTACTCCTTCAGGAAGTAGGCCCTTGCGGCTGAAGGAGACGTCTCGCTGTGAAGGGGAAGCAGCCGTGACTTGGGTGGAGGCGGGGAGGGAGTGGACGCAGGTTCTGGGCAGCTCTGTGTGGCAGCGCCAGGCGCGTCGCTCGTCGACTCACGCACCCTGCTGGCGGTGTAATGAGCAGCTGGGATCTGCTCGGGAAAGTCTCTGGGCACCACGCCTAACTCCTTGCAGTGCTCCCACGACAACAAGGGTGTAGCGAGAGTAGGCTGCACGTCGATCCATCCGTGACACGACCTGTCGCCGTAGGTGATCTCTGCTTGAAAGGAGCCCACAGCGTCCGGCATCTGGGAACAGTCCGCATTGTAGTACTGCAGCTGCGGCGGTGGTCCCAGGCTGCGTTTGGTGAGGCCCAGTTTCTGGAGGTGCTTCAACCCAATCACCGTAGTATCGGCGCCGGTGTCCGGTATCACCTCAATGTGACCCGACACATCACCGTGTGTGACGGCGACGCGGATAGTAGGGGAAGGGGTAGCCCTGGGGCGTGTGGTCGATTCCACCCTCCTGATGTGACTCCGCTGCTGCTTGGGGCTGCGTGGGCCATCTGGAGGGGGCTGTGTGCGAACCACCCCGAGGGAAGTGAGCTGCTTTCCTCCTCGTCTCGGGCTTTTGGGCTTGGGTTGGCGGCAGCACTTGTCGTAGTGTCCATAGCGACCGCAGGCCTGACACTTGTGGCCTCGTGCAGGGCACCTGTCTGTGTTAGACCAGTGGCCCTAACGGTCACATCCACGACACAGTGCATCGGCGGCCGGGCAAGTCTTGGGGCTGTGCTGCTTTCCACAGCTGCCACAGGAAGCACTAGGCGGAGGCGTGGAAGAACGTGTGGCAGCCTTCGCGTTGTTGGCCGCCTTCTTATCCTTCTTGTATTGTGAGATAGCTCTCACAGCAGGTGGGGCCCGTAAGGCAGAGGTGGCGGACTTGGTGGCCTCGTATGACCGACATTCAGTCACTACCACCTGGAGTGTGGAGGAAGCGTCCAGGGGGATGAGTCGCTGCATCAACTCTTCGTGCCTGACACCTGTCAAGATCCCGTGCTTGATCCAGGCTTCCTCACATTCCCGGCTGTGCGCCTTGCAGACGTCGATCTCCTCAGACAAACTCTTCAAACGTACAAAAAAGTCGTCAAAGGATTCGTTCTCCGCCTGCTTGCAGCTGGTAAAGGCACGGCGACGCAAAGCCTCGTTGTTCCGACCCTTAACATGCTCCTGTAAAAGGTCGAGCACATCCGTCACTGAAGAGGTAGAGTCGGGAGGCACGTGCAACGTGTGCTCCAAAACTCTCTGGGTCTCCAGCGACAAACACATCCGCAGTTGGATGAGCTGTTTGTTTGGAGGCATGCTGTCAAGGTCCACCATCGTGGAGTAATCTGTCCAACGCCGCCTCCACTCACGAAAAAGCTGAAACGTGACGTCTGGTGAGAGGGCGGGTGGGGGTTGAACAGATGCCTTGGGAGCTGGAGGACGCTGGTGTGGTGGAGGAGGGAGTGTACTGGTGCCTTGAAGCGCGCTACCTGCGAGTGAGGGAGGGTGGGTTAGCGCCAGGGTCGCCAATAGTGCCTCAAAACGCAACTTTTCCTCCTCTCTTCGTGTCTCCTCCCTCTGAAGTTCCATTTCTCTACGTCGCTCGTCCCGGTCGTCCATCCACTTCAGAATTGTGGCGATGTCCGTCACTGGAGGTGGAGGATGAGAGTCTGCGCCCGGTGGAGGGGAAGGTGTCGTGTCTCCCATCTTGACGTTGTCCCTTCTTACCTCCCATCTTTGTGTGTGCGTGGACTGCACTGTTTAATATATAAAGTGGCGCCTCAACAGCTCGAACCACATATATATGACATAAACAGCGCGAAAATCACGCATATGGTCCGCTGTTCTGTCCGTGAGTGAGTGAGTGCGTGCGTGCGTGTGTGTGTCTGAGAGAGCGGAGGGAGCGTGGACAGCTGCGTGGTCCGGCAAGACCGTCAGGGTCCCCCGGATGTCGCACGAGAAGGGTGTGCGCCTGCGTGCTCCGTGGGTACCACAAAATCAGGCCAATGCTCAACTCTCAGCTCTAGACACACACTAATACACTGACACTAACACTGACACCGTCACTAAAACGCAGTGTGACGGCGCAACACTGCACATCGCGGCGAAACACAGCGCAACACAACACAACACACTATGAGTCGACGCGCATCACCGGCAGACGTAACTGTCGGCATTGTTCACACACTTTGTAAGTCCACAGATCCTAGACACTGCGCCATGAAGGTTACTAGTGTGCCCTGAAGAATGCAGTGATGGATAGGGAAACACTGAGTAACACTGAGTCCGTTTATTGTGGATGAGAGAAATACAAGTGGTGACCAGCGTATGCCAAGCACGGCTCACACAGTCAGACTGAGGCGCCTTGCCATATGGCAGCCTCGGGGCAATGTTGCCACATAACACGTGCAGTGTTGCCACGTGATAATATATATAAATGCTACTCGGCACAGTAGCTTATGTACAGGGTTGCTACTTGGCACAGTAGCTTATATACATAACCTACACCAACCCCATCCTGTGAAGCATCGGTCCGGAGGATGAAAGGCTCTTCCTTCCTCACCAGTTGAAGGATGGGTTTCTTGCATAGCAGGTTCTTGAGGGCACTGAAAGAATCCTCTTGTTCAGGTCCCCATTGCACCTTGTTAGAGGCATGTTTCTTGAGCAGGTCGGATAAAGGGAGAGCCACCACGGCAAAGTTTGGGATGAAATTCCGGTAGTACCCTACGAGGCCCAGAAATGACCTCACTTGTTTTTTTGTAGTGGGCCGTGGTGCATCTTGGACCTTTTTGATCTTCTCATTCTGACAGGTGCAGCGTCCTCCGCCGACAGTGTGCCCGAGGAACTGTACTGCAGCCTGACCGATCTCGCACTTGCTTGGTTTCACGGTCATGTTTTTTTGTTGGAACCTCCGGAACACCTCCTCTAAGAGTTCCAGGTGTTCCTCAAATGTTGCTGAATGGATTAACACATCGTCCACAAATGCCTCAACTCCCTTGATGCCGTTTAGGACTTGCCTCATGACACGGTTGAAGATGGCAGAGGAGTTTGTGAGACCAAAGGGAAGGTCTCTGTACTGGTAGAGGCCCCCTGGTGTACCAAAGGCTGTGATCTGCCGACTCTTCGGGTCCAATGGGATTTGGAAGAACCCCTTGGTCAGATCAAGTTTGGTAAATAACTTGGAACCAGCTATTCTTGAAAAAATAGTTTTCTGATCACACATAGGTTCAGCATCCACCTGGGTAATGGCATTTACTCTCCTATAATCCCCACAGATCCTGACACCCCCGTCCTTTTTTCGGACGACTACCGTAGGACTACAGTATGGAGACGATGATTTCTCGATGATTCCTACTGCTTCCATTTCCTCAATTTCTTGTTTGACAGTGTCCAGTAGTCGCAAAGGTATAGGATAGGGCTTTACCCGAACAGGTGTAGGGCTGGTCAGTTCAATAGTGTGACAGTCGACCCGGGCAACTCCTGGCTTATCAGAGAAGATGTCCTTGTAGCGATGCAACAGAGAGCCAATGGCATCTCGTTCCTCTGCTGATAGATTTCCGTTCACCTCAACGTCCGTGAAAGTCTCACTCTGGCGGGAGCGTGCAGTGACAGGCCCAGCCTCCTCATCACTGTCAGAGATCACTGTGGCAGCACAAGTTACCCCTGAATCACACTGGGAAGGCTCGTCCCTGTCTTCCTCAGTGGGGACTGTACCCCCGATCGGTGACTGGAAGTACTTCTTCAGCATGTTGATGTGGAACTTCTTTCGTCGAGATCCCACCTGGACGATGTAAGTCAGATCCGAGACACGCTCTGCAATGTCGAATGGACCTTTCCACTGAGCCAGTAACTTATTGCGCATCGTAGGCAACAGAACCAGGCACTGATCACCTGGCTTGAAACAACGAAGCTTGGCCTTCTTGTCATAGTAAGTCTTCTGGACCTCTTGAGCCTTTATCAGCTCTTGCTTTGCCAGTTGGCAGGTTTCTTGGAGACGATCAGCTAAGTCAATGACATATGTATAAGTGGTCTTGACTTCCGGATCTGATTCCTCATCAACCCACAGTTCCCGAAGAACCTGTAGTGGTCCCCGGACGGACCTGCCGTACATAAGCTCGAAGGGAGACACCTTGAGCGAGCTCTGTGGCGCCTCCCGGTACGCGAACAGAAGTGGGGCAATGTAGCGTGGCCACTCCTTAGGTTGTTCGGCTGCCATCCTCCTGAGCATTTTCTTCAGCGTCCCATTAAACCTCTCACAGAGCCCGTTGCACATCGGGTGATAGGGTGTTGTCTTTAGCCCCTTTACCGATAACAACCGCATCAACTCCTCCATCATGGCAGAAGTAAACTGGGTTCCCCTGTCACTGAGGACTTGTTTGAGAATACCAACCCGACAGAAGATTTCCAACATGGCTTCTGCAACAGTCGTGGCCTCAATGTTCCTCAAGGGCACAGCCTCGGGCCACCTCGTGCTAAAGTCTACCAAGGTGAGAATATACCTTGCCCCATCGCTCGCCCTTGGGTTTATCGGTCCTACAATGTCCACCGCCACCCTCTCAAAGGGTTCAGAGATCAGTGGGAGGGGCCGTAGTGGTGCAGGCGGAACTCGCCCTCGATCACTGCTTTTCTGGCACACATCACAAGAGCGGACTAGCCTGGTGATCTCCTGGCCCATCCTTGGCCAGAAGAACGCTGCACTGATGCGGTCAAAGGTCTTCTTTTTACCCATATGACCGCCAAGAGCAGTGCAATGACCTAGCTTGAACACAGCCAGGCGGTACTTGGAAGGAACCACGAACTGTAGCCGTGTTTCACCCAGAGACGTCACGGTCTCTCGGTAGAGACGGTTCCTCTTCTTTACGAACCTCGTTCGATTCCCAGATGTCTCCTTGATGGTCCCAACTGTATGTATATTATGTATGCTGGATTATGTATTATGTATGTATATTATGTATGTGCTCCATTTATATTTATTCAGCCTAGCTAGCAGCGTGTGGCAATGTTATTACCATATCCCACACGCTTAATTAATGTGCCTGGCGACGTATGGAAGCTGCTAATGTATCACTTGCCATACGTCGTCTATGGTAGTTGACCCGGACCTTAGCTAGGGAGCAGTGCTACCCACCTCTGTGTACATACTCTTATCCAGTAAACCGAACCTACAAAACTATACAGGTGTTTGTGTTCTCTCCTGTATATAGAACTTATTACCCAGAACATCTAACATGGCGCAGTGCGTAGTTTTACTGGATTATTACGAGTGATTAGTGCAAGTTTGTGGAAAGCCGGCTGATGGATCCCCGCCTTGGGTCAACCCCGCGTCATCCCTCGAAGAATTTCGCAACTTTGAGCAGTGTCAGTGACAGTGATTTTCTGTGAAGTGTTTAGTGCATTGTGTGTTTCGTGCCATTCATGTGTGACCTTGTTCGAACGGATTTCCAAGGTATACGGCATGTTCTGGGCATTTGTGGGGTGTAGAGCTCAGCGCACCCTCCTCTGACCGTTTACAGAGAGCGACTGAGCTACTCCTGTCTCCACCCCCCTCCCTCACAGCGCCGCCTCCACCCCCCCTCACAGCTGGGGCGAGACGCTCTGCCTGCCTGGGACACACACACATACATGTACTAACACTTGCTGACCGCGCGGTTTCTTATATATATTTTATATATATAACCTACTTATCTGTGTATTTAATTAAATTTTTTGTCTGAAATCTTGTTGATACGACGGGCTGACCGGTCAACACTGATTTAAGACACAGTACACAGATAAAGTAGTTATGTCTCATGCCTTACGTAGCCGTGGACCCAGCGCCTGGATGAGTCAAGCGGATGATAGTCCCCCAGAGATGGATGACCAGGCCGGCCCAGCTCCCACAACATCGCGCAGCCCTTCACCTCAACATTCAGCGTTATCTCCAGAGATAATTGCCTTAATGAAGTTTATGAGAGATGAGAGACGCGAGGATGAAGCTCACAGACGTTTGGCGGATGAGCACAGAAGGCAAGCAGAGGCAGAACGAGACCACCAACGGAGAATGGAAGACAGTGCACGGTTTGAAGCCTTGATATCTCGCCTCACTGTTAACCAAGCCCCTGGCTCTAACACTGCCTCGGTACTGAATGGTTCAGATACCTCATCCATGCTTCCTTCACGCTCCCCAGCCCCACCTAAAGCAGCAGCTCAAACACCGCCCATCTTGGAGCCTGATGTAAATTTCCAGACTTTTCGCGAATGGCGGCGGCGGTGGGCTGATTATGCTACAATGGTGGATCTCCAGAGTTTGTCACAGCCTAAACAACTCATCCAGCTGCGTATGTGCCTGTCCTTGGAAGTTCAGCGTGTCTTAGAACATACGTTGCAGGTACCCCCAACCTCTTCGCTGTCTGCAGAGGAGGTACTGGACGTTCTACAACGGCACATCAAAGGACAGCAGAATGAAGCTCTGCGCAGGAGGGAATTGTTTAGCTGCAGACTCTGCGCAGGAGGGAATTGTTTAGCTGCAGACAGATGGAGGGTGAGTCTTTTGATGCCTTTTATGTACGTCTTAAGGGAGCCTCGGAAGAGGTAGATATATGTTTAGGCCACCACCAGCAGTGCGAGGAGACCCAGTTGAAGCAGGTGATCTTGATGGGTGTTAAGGACGAGGAACTTGTCCAACGCCTCACCTCCCTCGACTCTTCCTCTTCTCTTCAGGATGTGTTGACGATATGTCGCTCCTATGAGGCTGCCAGGTGTGCCACCTCTGCCATCGGAGCTCCCCCTACAGCTGTACGCGCTGTGTCCCGGTACAAGAAGGACAAGAAGTCTGCTCCTACGCCTTCGCCCACCACGTCCACGCCCGGTTCATTTTGTAACAACTGTGGTA
>NW_024739619.1:0-11817 GCF_018991925.1 Homarus americanus | reverse complement strand
ATTGTTGGGAATTGTGGAATGTACTCAAGACTGTCGAGTGTTAGTGTGGAATGTACAGTACAAAAGGCTGTAGTGTTAGTGTATAATGTACTCAAGACTGTTGAGTGTGTTAGTGTGGAATGTACAGTACAAAAGGCTGTAGTGTTAGTGTATAATGTACTCAAGACTGTTGAGTGTGTTAGTGTGGAATGTACAGTACATAAGGCTGTAGTGTTAGTGTATAACGTACTCAAGACTGTTGAGTGTGTTAGTGTGGAATGTACAGTACATAAGGCTGTAGTGTTAGTGTATAATGTACTGCAAGACTGTTGAGTGTGTTAGTGTGGAATGTACAGCACATAAGGCTGTAGTTAGTGTATAACGTGACCAAGACTGTTGAGTGTGTTAGTGGGAAATGCAATAAAATACATAAGGCCGCAGTGTTAGTGTATAATGTACTCTCAAGACTGTTGGAGTGTGTTAGTGTGAAATGTACAGTACATAAGCCTACAGTGTTAGTATATAATGTACCAAGACTGTTGAGTGTGTTAGTGTGGAATGTACAGTACATAAGGCTGTAGTGTTGGTGTATAATATACTCAAGACTGTTGAGTGTGTTAGTGTGGAATGTACAGTACATAAGGCTGTAGTGTTGGTGTATAATGTACTCAAGACTGTTGAGTGTGTTAGTGTGGAATGTACAGTACATAAGGCTGTAGTGTTAGTGTATAATGTACTCAAGACAGTTGAGTGTGTTTGTGTGGAATGTACAGTACATAAGGCTGTAGTGTTAGTGTATAATGTACTCAAGACTGTTGAGTGTGTTAGTGTGGAATGTACAGTACATAAGGCTGTAGTGTTGGTGTATAATGTACTCAAGACTGTTGAGTGTGTTAGTGTGGAATGTACAGTACATAAGGCAGTAGTGTTAGTGTACCTCCAAGACTGCAGAGTGTGTGCCAGCATAAGGCTGTAGTGTTAGTGTATAATGTACTCAAGACTGTTGAGTGTGTTAGTGTGGAATGTACAGTACATAAGGCTGTAGTGTTGGTGTATAATGTACTCAAGACTGTTGAGTGTGTTAGTGTGGAATGTACAGTACATAAGGCAGTAGTGTTAGTGTATAATGTACTCAAGACTGTTGAGTGTGTTAGTGTGGAATGTACAGTACATAAGGCTGTAGTGTTAGTGTATAACGTACTCAAGACTGTTGAGTGTGTTAGTGTGGAATGTACAGTACATAAGGCTGTAGTGTTAGTGTATAACGTACTCAAGACTGTTGAGTGTGTTAGTGAAGATATTGATTTTTATTTTTTATTTTGCCGCTTACAGCGGCTACTTTATTGTTCACCCCACACTCATCCTGTGAGATGCAGCGCAAAAGGTTTACAGAGTAGAGTTTACAATGGGTCATAATAATTAACCCCCATTGTCAGGATATTATGGCACTGAATGTTACACAGTATTTCAATCAGGGTTGGAAAAATTCATGATTTAAAAAAATAAAAATAAAATCGATTTATTTGATTTAAATCGGATTTTTTTTATTTAAATCGATTGTTTTTATTTTTTTACTAATTGCATTAAAACAGTATTTTTAAACCATGAAAACAGTATTTTTCAACCAAAGCTTATTCAGGATAATAAACAGAAAATTGGCATAAAGATATTTATGCAGTAGATGTACCAATGGAATTTAACACAATAATATTCTTTTTGTAAAATAAAAGAAAACTGGTAACATATCTTACATTTGAGTGCACAAATCCAAACATAATAATGAAATTTAACATAAATGCCCTCACAGGATTACAGTGTTTCAAAAATTAATAACTTAACTTCTTCAAGTCAACAGAATAATATTCTCATTTTGAAAAAAAAATAATACTGGTAACAAGTTTATTTTCTTACATTTGAAGGATTATAGTGTATTAAGAATTACCGGTAATAACTTCAAGTCAACACAATATTCTCATTCTGTAACCAACAAAAATAGTTCAAAACATTTAAATTAGCTTAGTTGAACATTGAAATGCTTATGTACTGTGACAAGCTTAGATGCCTTTTCCTGTCCAAGGCGATTTCTTACCTTTGAGCGTACAAATCCATATATGGAAAAAATTTTCTCAACCCCTGCTGATGATGCAACAGCTGTAAATAATTGCCCAGGAACATCCATTACATTTTCTGTCATATCAATGGCAAAATACTGCCACCAAGCAAGGGATGAGAGAGATTTTACAACATCTTTACCAAAATAGACCTCTTTAAATGGTGCACTTCTTCCATGGAAGGACATTAATGTTGAAAGGAAATGTGGAAGACTCGCACACATACTGTTCTGCAATGTCTCGCTGCTCAGGAGTCAGATGTCTGCCCTGATACCTTGGATCTATCACATTAGCTAGAAAATGGGCAGGTGTCAATGCTACTTTGATTCTTTTTTCAAAATTATCCATATCCTTCTTATCTGTTAAATACTCCTTAATATACAGTAGTTTTCAATTTTACCCAGATTTCTACAGCATCACTTAATAGGGTATGTTCTCTCTGGACACAGTCCAATGCCACAGCAATAGGCTTAAGTCTCTCTAAATAGTCTTCTGTATTTCTTTTTAATGCCTTATCATTAACTTTCCTTTCAATATTCTTATCAATGTCTTCACAATTTTCTTTGCACACTTTGACAAGGGTCTCCCAGTTCTTTAAACAAGATTCAATAGAATCTGTCACTGTGTTTCATCGTGTGTCTGATGGCATTACTAGCATTGTTCCTCCTGCTCTTCTATACAAAGATCCTGGGGTGTGATCATTTCTGAAGAACTTAATGATTTCAGTAATGTGCTCCTTAATGTTCTTGATTTGCAGGTCTTGTGAAAGCAAATTTTACAGGTGTGCAGAGCAACCATATGTTATAATGGATTTATCTTGTCCGAATTCACTTCTCATTTTTGCCATATTAGCAGCATTATCTGTTACACAGCTTCTTACTGTGCATCCAAATTTGTCTTCACACTTTTTTGTAGCACATTCAGCTAATTTCAACAGATATTCAGCTGTGTCTTGATTCTGTGTCTATAGAGTCAACAAGATAAATACGGTTGTCCGCTGTTAAAGTTATACATTACTCCATCCATCCATGGCCATGCAAACTGTTTACCCATTAAGTTCTTCTGAATAATTCTTAATCACTGAATCGTAGGCTTGATCCAAAAGAGAACCTTCAATTTGATGTCTATTAGGTGGAACATATCCTGGTCTTAGCATTTTAATCATCTTGATAAACTCTTCGTGCTCCACTGTTCGGAAGGGGGAATTTGTTGCATATATATATAATTAGCAACTTGCTGATCCAAAGTGACTTTTTCAGACTTAGTAGTTTTTATCACAAAACCAGTTATGGGTGGTGGTTACAAGTGTTCCCTGAGGAATGCAGTGATGGGTAGGGAAACACCGTGTAAAACTGAAGTCCGTTTATTATGGATGAGAGAAATACAAGTGGTGACTCGCGTGTGCCATGCACGGCTCACACAGTCAGACTGAGGCTGCCTTGCCATATGGCAGCCTCGGGGCAATGTTGCCACATAACGTGCAGTGTTGCCACGTGATAATATATATATATAAATGCTACTCGGCACAGTAGCTTATATACAGGGTTGCCACTCGGCACAGTAGCTTAGATATATAACCTACATCTCCCTCCCTCCTCACGCTCATAGTCTTTGTCTTGAGCGGACTTCATAGTCCTAAGTCGCTCCGAGCGTCGAGGTGCATTGTGGGGCGGATCCTCGTGAGGTGTAGGTGACTCGTCCTCAGTCAGGGGGCCAGCAGCAGGGGGTGGGACTGGCCGGAGGAAGCGGCGGTTCCTCCACCAGACACGGCCGCTCGGCATCCTGACCTTGTAGTCCTGCGACCGGCCGACGCCCATCACTATGCCCACCTTGTCCCAACGTGTCGTCGTCGGGTCCTGGACGTGGACAAGGGCACCAATCTCCACTGGCTGAAGAGGGCGGGCACGGTCGTCATACCGAGCCTTGGCGTCCTGGGCACGTGTAGCGGCGCGGCGGTCGCAGCTCTCGGCTCTGGTCTGCCAGTCCTTCGCAAAGGCCTTGACGTGTGCAGGAACGCAAGAGCGGAGAGGGTGACCATACAGGATCTGGGCAGGGGAGCGTCCTGTGTGGGTGGGAGTGGACGCGGGTTCTGGGCAGCTCTGTGTGGCAGCACCAGGCGCGTCGCTCGTTGATTCACGAACCCTGCTGGCGGTGTACCGAGCAGCTGGGATCTGCTCGGGAAAGTCTCTGGGTACCACGCATAACTCCTTGAGGTGCTCCCACGACAACAAGGGTGTAGCGAGAGTAGGCTGCACGTCGATCCATCCGTGACATGACCTGTCGCCGTAAGTGATCTCCGCTTGAAAAGAGCCCGCAGCGTCCGGCATCTGGGAACCGTCCGCATTGTAGTACAGCAGCTGCGGCGGTGGTCCCAGGTCACGTTTGGTGAGGCCCAGTTTCTGGAGGTGCTTCAACCCAATCACCGTAGTATCGGCGCCGGTGTCCAGTATCACCTCGATGTGACCCGACACATCACCGTGTGTGACGGCGCCGTGGATAGTAGGGGAAGGGGTAGCCCTGGGGCGTGTGGTCGATTCCACCCTCCTGATGTGACTCCGCTGCTGCTTGGGGCTGTGTGGGCCATCTGGAGGGGGTTGCGTGCGAACCACCCCGAGGGAAGTGCGCTGCTGTCCTCCTCGTCTCGGGCTTTTGGGCTTGGGTTGGCAGCAGCACTTGTCGTAGTGTCCATAGCGACCACAGGCCTGACACTTGCGGCCTCGTGCAGGGCACCTGTCTGTGTTAGACCAGTGGCTCTTACGGTCACATCCACGACACAGTGCGTCGGCGGCCGGGCAAGTCTTGGGGCCGTGCTGCTTTCCACAGCTGCCACAGGAAGCACTAGGCGGAGGCGTGGAAGAACGTGTGGCAGCCTTCGCGTTGTTGGCCGCCTTCTTACCCTTCTTGTACTGAGAGATTGCTCTCACAGCAGGAGGGGCCCGTAAGGCAGAGGTGGCGGACTTGGTGGCCTCGTATGACCGACATTCAGTCACTACCACCTGGAGTGTGGAGGAAGCGTCCAGGGGGATGAGTCGCTGCATCAACTCTTCGTGCCTGACACCTGTCAAGATCCCGTGCTTGATCCAGGCTTCCTCACATTCCCGGCTGTGCGCCTTGCAGACGTCGATCTCCTCTGACAAACTCTTCAAGCGTACAAAAAAGTCGTCAAAGGATTCGTTCTCCGCCTGCTTGCAGCTGGTGAAGGCACGGCGACGCAAAGCCTCGTTGTTCCGACCCTTAACATGCTCCTGTAAAAGGTCGAGCACATCCATCACTGAAGAGGTAGAATCGGGAGGCACTTGCAACATGTGCTCCAAAACTCTCTGGGTCTCCAGCGACAAACACATCCGCAGTTGGATGAGCTGTTTGTTTGGAGGCATGCTGTCAAGGTCCACCATCGTGGAGTAATCTGTCCAACGCCGCCTCCACTCACGAAAAAGCTGAAACGTGACGTCTGGTGAGAGGGCGGGTGGGGGTTGAACAGATGCCTTGGGAGCTGTTGGGGTAGCAAGAGTGCCTGCAGGACGCTGGTGTGGTGGAGGAGGGAGGGTACTGGCGCCTATATGCGCGCTACCTGCTAGTGAGGGAGGGTGGGTTAGCGCCAGGGTCGCCAATAGTGCCTCAAAACGCAACTTTTCCTCCTCTCTTCGTGTCTCCTCCCTCTGAAGTTCCATCTCTCTGCGTCTCTCGTCCCGGTCGTCCATCCACCTCAGAATTGTGGCAATGTCCGTCACTGGAGGTGGAGGATGAGAGTCTGCGCCCGGTGGAGGGGAAGGTGGTGGGGAGTCGTGTCTCCCATCTTGACGTTGTCCCTTCTTACCGCCCATCTTTATGTGTGCGTGGACTGCACTGTTTAGTATATAAAGTGGCGCCTCAACAGCTCGAACCACATATATATGACATAAACAGCGCAGAAATACGCATAGCGTCCACTGTTCTGTCCGTGAGTGAGTGCGTGCGTGCGTGTGTGTGTGTGTCTGAGAGAGCACTTCGTGGTGGCCTTAATGCCGGTGGCTGGAGACGCGGCGGGACGAGAGTCAGTGTCTCCCGGGATGTCACACGAGAAGGGTGTACGCCTGCGTGCTCCATGGGTACCACAAAAAAGAGGCCAATGCTCAACTCTCAGCTCTAGACACACTGATACACTGACACTAACACTGCCACCGTCACTAAAACGCACTGTGAAGGCCCAACACTGCACATCGCGGCGAAACACAACGCAACACAACACAACACACTATGAGTCGACGCATCTCCGGCAGACGTAACTGTCTCGGCATTGTTTACACACTTGTAAGTCCACAGATCCCAATCACTGCGCCATGGTGGTTACAAGTGTTCCCTGAGGAATGCAGTGATGGGTAGGGAAACACCGTGTAACACTGAAGTCCGTTTATTATGGATGAGAGAAATACAAGTGGTGACTCGCGTGTGCCATGCACGGCTCACACAGTCAGACTGAGACTGCCTTGCCATATGGCAGCCTCCGGGCAATGTTGCCACATAACGTGCAATGTTGCCACATGATAATATATATAAATGCTACTCGGCACAGTAGCTTATATACAGGGTTGCCACTCGGCACAGTAGCTTATATACATAACCTACAATGGGTATGCTTCTTTGTTCCATAGAACTATCCCTCTTATCTCTCTTAAATGGTGAGGGAGAAGGAGCATGATGATGATGATGAAGCTTTTGAAAGTGAGGTGCTTGGATGACGTGATGACAATGTCTCTGAAGAAGTGGTTGGCTGTGGTTCGTCAGGTGCCTCATCAGTATCTGAAGATGAATAAAATAATAAATACCACTTATATGAAGTATGTGTGCAGTTTTACTGTATATAATACACTCTGGCACTGACACTTTCTATCACTCATTTATCTATCACTTTCACACTTTCTCACACATGCTCTTTATTGCTCCTGTGTAATTTATTTTATACAGTAATAGAAACATTACCTATTTCATTGTTGCAATGTAAAGTTGTGAACTACATCTTGTTTGTTATAAATGACTATGGCCTATGAGAAGCCAACAAATTGTTTTTAATTAACATTATGATTGAGCTGGACTCTAACCCTTTACTCCCTGGGTGTTTCACCACCTTCATAGCCCTTAAACCACTGGAGGTGGTGAAACACCCAGGGAGTAAGGGTTAGAGTCCAGCTCAGTCATGATGTTTATTAAATACATAACGGTATTGTTTAGGATGGTAAATGAGAATATGAAAACAATTCAAATATCCATTTATTTCTTTTTTCGTGTAATGGAGAGAGAAATGTCAAGGATGAATAGCTATGTCCTTGGGAGGAAGGAGCGGAGGATATGTCCAGAGGGTTGATATCATACAGTACAGTATAGCGCATAATTTTACAATTTTTAATCTTCCATGCCCATCTTCACAACATATGCAACTATACACTCTTCTTGTTCCAAAATTATGTAATTTAATAAATTTTTCCACCACCACCATAATACTGCCTATCACCTCTTCACAGGGTCCATGCCAATAAGCATCAATGGTAACTCCCAACGTAAAGGTAGAATTAATGATACTCTCCTTGGAGGGAAGAAAAGGACCGTTCTTTATGTAAATCATAAAATTTTTAGTGCATTACATTATTTAACAGATTCAGAATTTTCTAGGAGTCTTATCAAGGAAAAACAATCAGTAACTATTCTTGTTAATGATAATAAATTACTGTCAATGGAAACTTGGGAAATGGATAAGAATGTAATTTGTATGCAATACCATAAGGTTTTGTTGATGAAAACTATAACCATGAAGTTTAGCTGAAGAATAATACCTTGAAAAAAGAAAAGATACACTACAGTAATATTAAGATACTGTAATCTGGAACCACAAAGTTTAGCTGATGAATACTACCTTGAAAAAGAAAATGATACACTATAGTAATATTAAGATACTGACATACTGTAATCTGTAACCATAAGGTTTTGCTGACGAAAACTAACTTCAAAAAGAGAAAGAGACAATAATATTAAGATACTGTAGCCTACTCTGCAATCACAAGGTTTTACCAATGAAAAAATAACAACAGTACAGTGCTGTATTTTTAAAAACTCACTTCCTTCAGATAGGGTGCTGGTCTGCTTTTGGCAGATCTCCATGTGCTTCTTCATTCTGCTTACAATACCCTGAATTTCTTGATTGCAATTCTTACATTTGGCTCTGAAACCTTT
Organism: Homarus americanus; assembly: GCF_018991925.1. Lineage (NCBI taxonomy): Eukaryota > Metazoa > Arthropoda > Malacostraca > Decapoda > Nephropidae > Homarus > Homarus americanus. The sequence continues at coordinate 3,523 of NW_024739619.1, read as the reverse complement.
GCCCTTAGGAATTCTGTCAAAATAATACCATAGTGGGTCCTTTTTTTCTTCCCACTTGCTGCAATTCGTCCATTGTGCATATTTAATTAACACTTAATAGTTCCATATAATTTTAAAATACAAAGGAATACATAACAGTGCATAAATCAGAGGTGACAGTATGAAGTCTGGGAGTGGGAGTGCAGCTGACTGAGTGGGAGCTTAGATATGAGCTTCTGCTAGAGTATGAGATACCAACTATTGTATCTATTTTTGTTATAATTAATGATTCTTTTAGATTAATTTAATCACAATCATAACCTATTACTCTTTAATTATACCAGTCAATATTACTTATTGACAAACCAATGAGTGATTAATATACGTACTGGGTATAAGAAAATATATTAGTGTTTTGCCAATAGGCCTGTACTGACAGGCTCAGTACAGGATCAGTACAGGAAAGAACAAAACATACATGCATGATGCAACTACCAGTACTGTATTAAGAATACTTTCACCACTCTCTAAAATTAATATAATTATTGAAATTATGATCAGAAATAATACTTATGTTGTTTAAAAAGAACATACTAAGTGATAAAAATAGAATATCTGAATATGTATAGCCTAGTGCCTACAGTCAGTTCACTCTAGCTTTGCAAAGATTTACAGCCCCTTGCTCCTTATTGACTGATATACAATGCCGGGAGAAGAGAATACTACAGTTCTTCTGAATTTCAATAGCATTTATTATCTTAGTTAACAATATATTTCATGTAAATATATACATTAATAATGAGACCTTATGATATTGTAGTGGAATTCTCCCCTACAAACGCTGTTTGTCGCTGCCTAGCCGACCCCACCAATTCCCCAGTGTATGCCTCGTGGTCTAGGTCAACCAGCGCCGCCATACACCACGGAGCGGGGGTCAACTGCTATGCCACGCCTACCCCCGCTATTTAAGACCTGACCTCGTGGTGATCTGCCCCTCTCTCTACCTACAGCCACAGCCAGCAACACCTCCTCCTCTGCCGCTGCCTGGCGGCCCTCCCTCCTCCGCCTGCCTGGCGGTCCTCTCTCCCGCCGGCGAGCATGGCGACCCACAAGCTGTCCTCCTGTGAGCATCCTCACCAACCAGCTCTCTCTACATCACGCTTGTAACCATGCTGCCTTCCCAGCACCAAGCTGCATTGTACATCCAATACAACATGTATATAGAGAGCACATTGTGAGTTTCCTTTCTCCATCCCATCCTGAGTGTGAACCAAACAATCTCATACCCCACAATATGAACAAAGTTTCACAAAACTGGAGAGAACAGACTATAGTACAGTACATAATTATGTAAATCCAAATAATGTTATTAGCCTGCTGCATTGCATATACTTTTCAATCATGTGGAATAAAAAGAGAAAACAGTTGTTAGTAAAAAAATCATTTTGATTTAAATCATGATTTTTTTACTCTGATTTAAATCGATTTAAATCATGTGATTTAAATCATTTGATTTAAATCATAACAACCCTGATTTCAATTAGATTATTTGTTTAGTTCTATACATAAAGGGTAACTCATTCACAAATGCGTGAGTACAGGCGTGTGAGGCAGTATGTCTGGCCTCACACTTTGTTATTCACATTTGCGTGAGAAGTATTCAAGCACGTTGTTTATTTGGTTCTGTATACGAGAAATGATATAGTTACTAAGTGCAAAAAAGTGGATACTATCTTAATATGTCGGCTATCTTGCCATTAGAGATGAAGTGTTGTGTCATTTCACACACAGTGTGCTTGGACCTGTCCCTAAAAGGTTCTATCTTCACACAGTCGAGGACGTAGTGTTCAAGTGTGTGGCCATATGTCTGGCCACACTTTACATTTAGTCTTGTTTACATCTGCTTGAGGAACATACTGCCAGAGGTACTTATATCCTAACCTTAATCTAGCGGTTACAACATCTTGTAATCTAGTGATCTTGTTACTTGCTCCATATACATGTTTCACTTGATACATCTCATCATGGTAAACTATGGATCGACTAGTGCCTGCTTGCACTAGTCTACTTGCGTCAAACTCATCAATAAGTTCTTTCCTAATTACAGTTTTAAGGGTTCTTTTTGACAGACCCAAATTGTATTCAACGGTATCTTTGTTAGATGCGAGTTTGGCGAGGGCATCAACTCTGTCATGTTTTATGAGGCCTATGTGAGAGGGGATCCACAACAGTTTGACCTTGACATCCTGGTCAACGAGGTACGCATAATTCTGTCTGGCTTCAGAGACAAGAGCGTGACAACTTGATGTCATGATCATGATAACGGCTAACCTAAAAACCTTAAGGATTCATATTACGCTCAAACGTCCACAAAACCTTCTGAGTCCCCCAGTGGAAACGTCCCCCGTTTTCTCTGTTTCCTTGATGACGTCATCGAAAGGCCGTCTTTGTCTGAAGGAAACTTTGAATATAATCCGCGGATTTCGTAGCAAGACGCTGTTTGTTGGGACCTGTTGCCATCCAACCCTTTGTAATCAATTTAATTTTGGCTTTTGATGGCTCAGTCAGAGCATTGTTAGTGAAGATAATAGTAGGGAATGAAACTGAGTTCATAGTCTCAGTTTCAACGTCAGAGTGTACAGTAAAGTAATTCATCGAAATAGAAGTAGGTGGACTCCCTGACCTATTTTGAGTGAAGGTGCCGCGGGCATTTCAACCGTTAGTAAGTGCTCGCCCCTTCACCCATACAGGTAGGTCATTCCACTCTGTGTTGTAATTCGCCCTTCTTTAAGTGATTTGACCCAATTAATAGTTGAATGTGCAAGTGTTACAGTAACGTAGTTGATATGCTCTGAGTGAAGTAATGTTTACGTCTTTAACGTCCCCTGAAACGTGATGTCGTTGTCACGGTTAGTAAGTGCTCGCCCCTTCACCCATACAGGTCCCTAACGCAGCCTAGGCCGTGTCTGTAGCGTGGGTGTTGTATCCACTATGTCTGGGGAGATGTCCAAGGTCCAGTAGGTGACCCTGGATCATCAAGCCACACACAACTACCAGCCCCCATCATTGGTGGATGAGTGTCTAACTCAGTAGGGCTATGGTGTGGTTGTGTTATTCCACTGGGATCTTCAGATTTCGTTGGAAAGTACCCCATGGTGGCAGGACCCCATGGCGGTTGCTTGAGTATCACTCCTGACGACTGAGTGTTGTAGTGGCAGTTGTCCCTGGTCTTTATGGTGCTAAGTGACTATAAGAGTTATGTGTTATTGAGTATGTCCACCCAGTAGTGGTGTGAGTATGTTGAGCCTGAGGGCATAGTACCAGATTTCGTCTGTTGGTACATATATATCCTTTCTCCTAATTCCATATTAATGTTTAAATAAATTTTGTATTTGTATATTGTGTCTATTATTTACCTACAGTATTTACCGTTATTTCTTCCCTATTGCTTGATACTATCATTACATCTACCCACGAGCCTCCTCTCGTCACTACCAATGGTTGTAAGTATTAAAAAAAGGTTATAGAGGCACAGGCCCTTATA
>NW_024739618.1:0-24481 GCF_018991925.1 Homarus americanus | reverse complement strand
TAGAAGTTACGTATTGCTTAATCTCAAATGATTTGACTTTAACTTAAATCCCAAAATCAGGCCATTCCTCTGTGTTTAGTTTGATGGGTTAGAAGAAGCTAGGTTAGGTTAAAGCTAGGCTAGGCTAGGCCAGCTTAGTCTATGTTAGGCTAGGTTTACGTTGGTAACATTTAATATTTATAGTTAATGCAATTATATTTTAAATGACATTTTGCATCGTTGCTTTTAGGATGCTTGTTTCAGTGGGATTACTAGAGTGGTGAGAGGAGTCATAATGTGATTCTCGTAGGGATTCACCTTAGGGAGAGAGAGAAGGTGAGAGACAACGAGAGGTGAAATAGAGAGAGAGATGAGGAAAATTGAGAAGTGAGAAAGAGGAGAGAGAGGCATAGAGAGGTTGAGAGAGAGAGAGAGAGAGAGAGAGAGAGAGAGAGGAGAGAGAGAAGGAAAGAAGAAAGAAGCAAAGGAGTTAATGAGAGAGAGAACGAGATAGATAGTTAGATAATGTCAGAGAGAGAGAGAGGAGAGAGAGATACTTAGGTAGCACTTCTCCCCTGTCAACCACCTGAGGCACGGTATTACTGTGTGGTGGGGATGATGGTGGTAGATAGTGGGGAGGATAGTGGTAGATGGTGGGGAGGAGGATAGGTGGTAGGGTGAACAATGCTGAATGATGGTAATGGTAGTATGGTGGAAATGCGATGGTGTAGATGGTAGTACAGTCCAGTAGACCCCGAGAGTATGGAGGGGGAGACGGGGCGGGGGTTATGGGGGTGTTGATGGGGGTGAGGGTGTTCAGGACTAGAGGGATGGGGGAGAGTTAAAAGGAGCTACTTGGGCACATAACAACGCAGTATTTATTAAGCAATGATATAAATACATAGGTGCGTTTTTGCCTCCTCCCCACACATTTAAACCCTCGTGTACTGGTTCTTTGTGCTGAATAAAATCATCTGGCGTTAACAAAATAAAATACAAGTGTCGTCCTGTTAGTTAAAGGGGTTAATCACCTTTATCAAGACAAACAAAAGACTAGGAGAATTCTTGTGGTGTAAACCCTCTAAAGAAACGCTACACCAGTCACCTCCAATCTTCTTTAATTACACCTAAGTTTTCCTGTGAGTATTTTTTTTTTTCATCCACCTGTCTGTTTACCATCATCGTTCACCTGTAATCAAAGGAATCACATACGATGCTTGAACACGTTGAATTGGAAAGGTTGTTTATCTAATCCATGAGTTTCGGCCTTGTATATTGACTAGTATGCCTTTACGAGCCTAGAATAAGTGTTTAATGACCTTATTTGTTGAAGACCAGTAATACAGTACAAGGTCAACATCAGATTTTAGCTTCTTGGGGGTGTTTGAGAACGAGAGGTGAGGCTCTGTATGTGTGTGTGTGTGTGTGAGTGTGTACCTCCTCATGGCTGTTTGTGTATATGTGTGTGTGTGTATTATGTGGAGTGTAATACGAGGGACACAGTTTGTTTGCATTCTATCACCCTGAGTTAACGAGTACAAGCCTTCCTTAGTCTATCATGAAACAACATATATAAATTATTGGCTACATTATTCCCTCGACTCCAGGTCATCCATCATGTAAGAATAGCTGTGTTGATTTAATAACGTTAATAATAATATTTCCTCAAGCGCCAAAGATTATATCTGTCGGTGTTATCTCAGACCTCATCGACACTTAGTTCTCTTCCCTTTATTTTAACTTGAATTAAAATTACACTAAAATAGGAAAAATTATTGTATTTTTTTTAGATTTGTAACTTAGACAATTGATGTAATAGGATAGTATCAATTATATATAAAAATCAAATCGACATTGTTTCATAAGTACAGAATATTTAAGTATAATTTTTTGGGTAAATCTTAACTTACTCTTTAATAGATTTTGGTATTCTCATTGGTTAAAAGTTTTTATATAAATATTACACCAATAACATTAAGATAAATGAATATTGTTGACATGAGTTAGGTATGACGGATAATTGTGTTAAATGAATCGTTCAACACGGAGGGGAGGAAATTTACCGGATAATCCAACTTACCTGTTCTTGATCATTACTGTTAAAAGTGACTTATAATTCATTATCTTTGCAATTTTTCGCTACTTCAGGTGTAAAATGACTGTCTAGCGTTTATCCACAGCAGATTCATCACTGATCACTCTCACCTGTACTGTGGAGACGTTAATTTACCCCTAATGTACCTGTGTTCACTTACCTGCCCACTTATACCCCGCAAGTCCTCACCTACCTGTAATTAAGCTCCGGAATCGTATACAAATTAATGGTTTCTTGTAGTATGTACCGAGACGACTGAACCATTACGTGATCTGTAATTATAGTGAACCAGACAAACTAGGTTAATATTTAGTAACAATAACACTACATTAAGTGTACTCGAAGACACATTACAAAGACTATTATACCCAGGTTTCAGGTTTGGAAGTGTTCTGAAGCCGGGGCATAACTGACAGTAATGCCCAAAATTAGTTCTCGCTGAAGATGGTCCTAATCATGGTCTAATTTTACTGTCAGTTGTCAAGGTGATGATGATTGGTTGAAGGTTCACATGTGGAAGTCAACCCCAGCCCAGTCAAGTCAAGCCAAGCCCAGCCAAGCCCAGCCAAGCCCAGCCAAGTCCTCCTACATCCGACACTAACGCTGGGATGTGAGGTGTGTGACCTGCCAGCCCTCACACACACATACACACACACACACACACATACACACACACACATTACCTCACGTTTCCCTGCTGTTATTCCTCACACCTTTCTCACACACTCACCTGTAGCTGCTCCCCACACCTCCACACACACACTCACCTGTAGCTGCACCTCACACCTCGTCACACACTAATCTGAATTATTATTATTATCATTATCATTATTATTATTTTGTGAGTGGTAGATTGAGTTTGTGGGATAATGAATCATACTCCAAGTTGACAGGTGAGCCAAGAATATACCTTTCACTGACGCTTACCTTAATTATGATGCAGGTATCTTTCTGGAGCAACCGGAAGTCCTACCTTAGTTTTTTTTTGTGATACTGATGGATGGATGGATGGATGGATGGATGGATATAAATAGTTGGATAGATAGATAGAAAGATGGATAGTGATATAGATTGTAAGTTAGTAAGAAAACAAAAGAAGGAGAAGAAGAAAACAAACAGAGAACACCCCAGTGGTCATCAAAACCTAACCTAAACACCTGCACCATTGCGGTTTTCCACACACACACACACACACACACACACACACACACATACACCAAAAAAAAAAAAACGTAATCCAGAACTTACAACAAAAACTTCTCCCGTCTCAAACCTTCTTGATGACTAGACGTAAAAAGAAAAGAAACGCACAAAAAAATAACAGCCTTGACGTAATAATGATGACAGTCCACGAAATATGCCTGGTGCAAAAACTACCACATTGAGTTGGTGAATTTTTGCGAATGTTATGATTGCGCTGTTAATCACGTGGCAGATTATTATTATATTATTTTCTTAAAACAAAGAGAAGAAACCTTTGATCCAGCAGCGGTGGTAGTTAGTAGTAGTAGTTGTGGTAGTGGTGGTAGTAATAGTAGTGGTGGTGGTAGTAGTGGTGATGAGTGATAGTACTGTATAGGTCTTAAGTGTGTCTTGTGGTTGAGTTAGATATCATTTTTTTTGTCAATCTCTCTGTCTGTCTGTCAGTCTGTCTGTCTGTCTGTCTGTCTGTCTGTCTGTCTTCACCTGGATTACACTTACCAACATAATCATTTTTATCTCCTTATTCATCTGTTATCTCTTACAAATCGTCTCTCTACATCCACATTACATCATCTGGGTCTCTTTATTAAATGAGACACACTATAAACTCGTCTCTGATTGGTGGAAAGGAGTTATTAAATGAGACACACTATAAACTCGTCTCTGATTGGTGGAAAGGCAGGGAATGGGGCGGGGTTAATTCTTGATTGGCCATAAGAAGAAAATGTCACAAAATTCACCTTATTTTTTTTTTTTTTGTGTTCCCTCCCTCACGTAAAAATGAGTTTGAGTGACAGCAAACACTCACTTATACACACGAAACCTAAGAACACTCGGCCACGAAAAATTATGAAATGTAACAGGAGAAAATTGTGTTGTAGGTTTTGTTTGAGTTTGTGTGTTTGTTAATTTCTTTCGTAATGGATCACCTGAAGATTATTCACCCTTGGGTTATTTCACCTGATAGTTAAATAGTTTAACCTAACCTAACCTAACCTACACTCCCACAAGCCATCCTACACCCCCACAAACCATCCTATACCCCACAAACCATCCTACAACCCCACTGACCATCCTACAACCCACAACCATCCTACACCCCAAACCATTCTACACCCACAAACCACTCCACACCCCAAACCATCACACCCCACAAACCATCCCACACACCCCACAAACCATCCTACACCCCCAAACCATCCTACACCCCCAAACCATCCTACACCCCAAACCATCCCTACACCCCCAAACCATCCTACAACCCCACAAACCATCCTACACCCCACAATCCATCCTACACCCTAAACCATCCCACACCCCCACAAACATCCCCACACCCCACAAACCATCCACACCCCACAAACCATCCCACAACCCCTATAAACCATCCTACACCCCACAAACCATCCTACAACCCACTGACCATCCTACACCCCAAACCATCCTACACTCCTGAAACCATCCTACACCCCCCACAAACCATCCTACACACCCACATAAACCATCCTCACACCCCAAACCATCCTACACCCCCACAAACCATCCTACACACCCACACAATCCATCCTACACCCACAAACCATCCCACACCCCACAAACCATCCTACACATCCACAAACCATCCCTACACCCCCAAACCATCCTACCAACCCCAAACCATCCTACACCCCACAAACCATCCTACACCCACAAACCATCCTACACCCATAAACCATCCCACACTCCCACAAACCAGCCCACACCCTAAACCATCCTACACACCCACACAATCCATCCTACACCCCAAACCATCCTACACCCCCCACAAACCATCCTACACACTCTCACAAACCATCCTACACCCACAAACCATCCCTACAACCCCTATAAACTATCCACCCCACACACCATCCCCACACCACACAATCCACCTACACCCCACAAATCCTGCACCCCCCAAACCAACCTACACCCCTACAAACCATCCTACACCCCCCACAAACCATGCTACACACTCTGCTAAACCATCCTACACACCCACAAACCATCCTGCCCCTATAAATATCCCACACCCACAAACCATCCTACACACCACACAATCATCCTACCCCAACCATCCTACACCCCCACAAACCATGCTACACACTCCATCCTACACCCCAAACCATCCTACCCCCACAAACCATCCCTACAACCCCTAAAACCTCCTACACCCCCACAACCATCCTACAACCCCTAAACTATCCTACACCCCCACTACACCCCCCCAAACCATCTACCTAAACCATGCTACACACTCTACAAACCATCCTACCCCCTGAAACCATCCTACAACCCCATAAACCATCCTACACCCACAGACCATCACACCCCACAAACCATCCTGCACCCCCAAAACCATCCTACACCCCACAAACCATCCTATACCCTCCCACAAACCATCCTGCACCCCCCAGACCATCCTGCACCCCCATGAACCACCCTACAGACATCCTACACCCCATGAACCATCCTCACCCCCACAGACCATCCCACCCCCATAGACCATCCTACCCCCATAGACCATCCTACACATCTACACCCCCATAGACCATCCTACACCCCATCAAACCATCCTACCCCATAGACCATCCTACCCCCACAAACCATCCTACACCCCATAGACCATCCCTACACCCCCCATAGACCATCCCTACACCCCCATGAACCATCCTACACCCCATAGACCATCCTACACCCCCATAGACCATCCTACACCCCCATGACCATCCTACACCCCCACAAACCATCCTACACCCCACACATGCCATCCCACACCCCATAGACCATCTTACAGGGAACAAACCTAATCATTTCCTTCCAACCACTCACGTGACCAAGTGAATTATCCTGGGTAGTTCTCAATAGGTTGTGAACGAGGCTGGAAGGTTAGAGTCGTGACACTAATTAAAGTTTCAATATTGTCTATTCCCTAGGCTGTGTGTTTGTGTAGGAGGAGGAGGAGGAAGAGGTGGAGGGAGGAAGAGGAGGAAGGAAGGGGAGGAAGAGGAGGAAGAGGAGGAGGAAGAGGAGGGAGGAAGGAAGGAAGAAGGAGGAGGGAAAGAGGAGGAGGAAGAGGAGGGAGGAAGAGGAGGAGGGTGGAAAAAGGAGGAGGGAGGAAGGAAGAAGAGAAAAGATGGATGAGGAAGAGAGGAAGAGGAGGAGAAAAGAGTAGGAGGAAGAGTAGGAAGAGAAATAGAAAGAGGAATCCGCTTACCTCCTAAATTACTAAAGGCTCGGGTTGTAATTGCAGTTCACGTATATTGCCGACACAACCCCCTCACAACCCCTTATAACTCACAACCCCTCACAACTCCTCCCACAACCCCTCCTCACAACCCCTCACAACCCCTCACAACCCCTCCACAACCCCTACCTTTTTCCAACCTTCCAATTTCTGATCTGGATTTTGGCTTATTGAGTAGACCGTGCCTTGAGCAGGAGGAGGGATTATAGGTAGGGATTATGGGTAGGATTATGGGTAGGATTATGAGTAGGATTATGGGTAGGGATTATGGTAGGGATTATGGTAGGGATTATGGGTAGGGATTATAGGTAGGGATTATGAGTAGGATTATGGTGGGTTTATAGGGATTATGGGTAGGGATTATGGGTAGGGATTATGAGTAGGGATTATGGGTAGGGATTATGGGTAGGATTATAGGTAGGGATTATGAGAGATGGGTAGGTATTATGAGTATGGATTATAGATTATGAGTAATGGATTGTGATAGGATTTGGGATTTATACCTACCTGCCTCCTGACCATAGGTTATTGTAGTCATATAACGATAGATATTATTACTGTTATGTTATTGTTTGTTGTATATATCTATAATTTCAAATATATCCACCTCTTCTACTTGTTTGCTATAATAATATATCATAGTTTATATAACTATAGATAATGCTTGTCCACTTATTGTTGTTTGATATTGTTCTAAATCAAGAGATATATTACTATTATATATATCTTGTTTTTTCTATATTTCTTCAGCTTATATTAAGTCGTAATTAAAATAATGATAGTTGTTATATGTCTATTGTTATTATATATTGTGTTGTGACTATTAGCTGGTTATTATTATTATATATTTCTTCATATTAATTAATATCCTATATATGAATTAAAGTAATTATCACATATAAGAACCTCTAATGTCACCTCAATATGTAAGTACCTGGAAGTCTTGATGTTTTATAAGTGATACCTATACACACCTAGTGAGTATATTTTATGTGTTGTGTATGACTTGATTACCACCTGAGGCCTTTGCTGTATGAGTGAACTTTAACACTACTATATATCTTGTGAGGAACTCGAGTGCATTGTGAGTATTTCAGGTAACTTTTGTCCTTGAGTGGATTATAAGTATTTCTTGAATGTTTGTTAATATCTCATAAGTCAATATCTCGTAAGTCAATATCTCATAAGTCAATATCTCATAAGCAGTTCCTGAGTGTTTATTTACTAATTTACCTGATACGAGGATCCAATAAGTCCCATACATCTAATGAGGAGTGAGTAGTCAGAGGCAGGTATACTGACGGAGGAGACACCTAACCTAACCAAACCTAACCAAACTAACCTAACCTAACCAAACCAACCTAACTCAACCAAACCTAACCAAACCTAACCAAACCTAACCAACCAAATCACAAGCTACTCACTCTAGAAATTTATACCTTGACAATCTTCCTCCTTAGACTATTATTATTTAACCTAACTGGATATGAGAGTGACTGTAGACTGTTTAATGCAGCTACGGTACACAACTAACTGTTCAATATGATTATCTAATGTTCAATGATTGGGGGGGGTAGGGTTACAGAGATGTGTTGAAGTATTTGGTAAGATGTCTCTATAATTACGCTAAGGAAAGAACACACACAAAAATTACTGTATTAATCTTAAAGGACCAACATCCCTTCCATCCTTCTTCACCCTCTGCTCATCTCCTCCTCCTCATTATCCTTTAAGTAGAGAGAGAAGAGAGAGAGAGAGAGAGAGAGAGAGATACAACGACTCAGGACGACGAAGGCTTTCACTAAAATTACCTGTCGAGGAAGGGAAGGCTGTAACAAACGTCTCCTTCTAGCCGTCACTCCCAATATCATCACCACCCACCACACCCCACCAGCTGCGGCTTTGTATAGTCCGTCTCTTCCCAACCTCTAATGAACTGCCTGCTGGCCAGAGAAGGAGACACGAGCACCGAGTTGGGTTCCAACAGGTGGTTCGTGATGGGTGTCGTAGGGATATGAGCCAGGGTGAGCACAGTGGAATGGTCGGTTTATTCTCGTCAGGCAGTGTTCATGGTCGGTGTCTTTGGGCAGTGAGGGAGGTGGGTGGATAGGGGAGGTCCAGGTGGAGGAGGGGGTAGAGGGAGGTCTAGGTGGAGGGAGAGGGAGGTCTAGAAGGAAGGGGTAGAGGGAGGTCTAGGTGGAGGAGGGGGTAGAGGGAGGCCTAGGGTGGAGAGAGGTGAGGGGGAGGGGAGTAGAGGGAGGCCAGATGAGGTATATTTCAGCTGTGGGAGGTAATTTGGCAATGTTGGGTGGCGGGGCGCTATAATCAACGCTTCCACGAGAAATCACGACGTTCCGAACCAACTACTGCTACTTTTGTTGGTCCAGGATGTTGTCATATCCGATGGTGAGGGAGAAACCTGGGCTACTGCTACTGTTACTGTTACTACTACTATTACTATTATTACTGTCCAACTATTATTACTACTAATACTATTACTTACTTACTATTGATAATAATAATGCTGTTACTACTACCACTACAACTATTACTACTATTACTACTATTACTGTACTGGTATACGACAGAGTTGCTAATTACCATTAGATTATATCCCTGACAACATTTAATTATATCACAATTAGAAGTAAAATTAGGAAGCTTCGTTGTACCACAGGTGAGAAGGTGACACCAAGCAGGTTAATTAGTGCTTCTATTTACCTGATCATCACTAGGTAGCTAAATTACAGGTACAGAAGGTCATCAGGAGAATGTAACATCTTAACGTCAGTGAGAGAGTGACTATCAACCACGTGAGTGTCCTGTAAGTGAGTACCCTCGTGAGTGTCCTCCAGAGAGCTCTCTTGAGTTCCTATACCTAGTAATATGAGTGCCCATTGATTTCTTCAAGGACCTTTCTCCATCTACATAAATACAGGTGGCACCTCCCCATTTCTACATAAATACAAGTGGCACCTCCTCCATGTACATAAATACAAGTGGCACCTCCATCTACATAAATACAAGTGGCACCTCCCCATCTACATAGATAAGTGGCACCTCCCATCTACATAAATACTGGCACCTCCTCCATCTACATAAATACAAGTGGCACCTCCTCCATCTACATAAATACAAGTGGCACCTCTCCCATCTACATAAATACAAGTGGCACCTCTCCCATCTACATAAATACAAGTGGCACCTCCCCCATCTACATAAATACAAGTGGCACCTCTTCCATCTACATAGATACAAGTGGCACCTCCCATTTACATAAATACAAGTGGCACCTCCTCCATCTACATAAGTACAAGTGGCACCTCCTCCATCTACATAAATACAAGTGGCACTCTCCCATCTACATAAATACAAGTGGCACCTCTCCATTAAAAATACAAGTGGCACCTCCCCACTACATAAATACAGGCACCCCTCCATCTACATAAGTGCACCTCCCATCTACATAACAAGTGCACCTCCTCCATCTACATAAGTACAAGTGGCACCTCCTCCATCTACATAAGTACAATGTTCTACAAAGTGGCACCTCCTCCCTCACCTTAATTCCCCACCCCCTCCTTTTTATCGGAACGGCACATCGTCACTGTTTGCATCTCATGGCACCTGCTCCTAGTGTAACATGACCTCTCCACCCCCAACATGTGGAATTTCAATTCTATCCCCCCCTTTCGTGTTTCATCACCCGTGTATCTTAGGAACTACCTCCCTCCCCTCTCACCTTCCACGCCCTCCCCACCTACACCCCCTCCTGCAGGCACTGGTATAGTCCAGCTACAAACAACGTCTTCCTCCCCAGTTACCTGATACTCTGAGACCTCCTCTTACCATTACTCCTCCAGCACCATAATGTTGGGCTCAAGAACCTTTATGTCACCCCTGTGGAGCACGACACTACATTGATGGAGTGTGACGGTAGATGATGTAGAGTGGCACTCATAACCTAACCTAACCCAATCTAACTACTTCATCATTCCCTTCCTAACTATCTCTTACCATAACGCTAACCTAACCTAACCCAACACCATAGCAGCTAACCTATCCTAACTTCCATAACGCTAACCCCTAACCTAACTTACCATAACGCTAACTAACCCTATACACAACTTACCATAACGCTAACCTAACCTATCTAACACCATAACGCTAACCCTAACTAACCCTAACACCATAACGCTACCCTAACCTATCCTAACTTACCATAACGCTAACTAACCTATCTAACACATAACGCTAACCTACCTCTCCTAACTTACCATAACCTTCAACCTAACCCATCCTAACTTACCATAACGCTAACCTAACCTATCCTAACTTACCACCCAACTACAACTATCTACAACTTACAACCCTACTATTACACTCACTTTACCAACTTCTTCTATCCTAACGCACCTTTAACCCTAACCTCTCCTAACTTACCATAACATAACGCTACACTTCTTCCTTTACCATCTAACCTAACTATCCTACTTATAACCCTAACTATACTTCCGCTATTCTTGGCACTTCCTGACACAGACTGACACCCTCCTCCTCGTCTCTATTACAAGATTTCTTCCCACATTCAGGATATTTTTTCTTTTAGTCGTTAAATTCACTCAAGATCACGTGTTTTTGTCGTTCTTTGGTAGAAACCTCGAGGAAACCTATCACCTATATACCATCCATCACCCTTCATTCAACCTTTCATCAATTACCCATCCATCACCCTTCATCCATCACCCTCATCCTTATAATTCATCCATCACCCTTCATCCAATACATTCACCATCACCCTTCATCCTTACCTTTATCAATTACTTCATCCACCACCCTTCATCCATCACACTTCATCCATTATAATTCATCCATCACCTTTCATCCAATATTCACCCATCACCCTTCATCCATTACCTTTTATCTATCATATTTCGCCCATCACTATTCATCCATCACCCTTATTCAATTAACTTTCATCCATAATCTTTCATCTATTATCCTTCATCCATTACCTTTTATCCATCACCCTTCATCCACCACCCTTCATTTAACACCATTCCTCTTTCATATATTACCCTTCACCCATCACCCTTCATCCATCACCCTTCATCCATTATCTTTCGTCTATATTCACCCATCACCCTTCACCATCACCATCACCATTACCCACCATCCACCACCTCCTTCCATTACCCACCACCACACCACCACGACCACCACCACCAAACAATAACACAGACAGTGACCATACCAGGTAATACAGCAAGAAGTGAGATCATTACTGTCTCGGTATCAGATAATACCGTGGCAGGAATTGCTTCCGCTTGCCCAGGTGCGTGGCGTCAATAGAACAGATACGCATATTATCGATTTAAAAACAGAATATTTTTTGCGTAATATTTTTTTTGTAATAACTGTGTTTTTAATTGTTATTTTTTTTGGGGCGTAACTAACGTTTCATGAGCGTAATATACGTCTTTCTTGGCGTAATAAACGTCTACTTTAGTACAAAGTAACGTACTGGTATGTAAAGAATGTATAGTATATAAACATTGTATAATATTGTAACTAAACTTATATATTCATGTATTTAAGTGAATCTACATTGTATAGCACAAACCGGTGATCATAATTACTTACACACACACACACACACACACACACACAAATCTAATCTCAGCAACAGGAAATCTCTATTTGCACATTCTTGCACTCTCTTCCACCCGTAAAGGTTATAACCTAACAAACCTTAAATGCCGGCAATTTAAGAATGAGGTATCCCCACCCCCTCTCCCTATCCTTCAAAACCCCTAATCTTACCTAATAAGACGAACGAACCTCAGAAGAAGAAAGAAAAAAAAAAAAAAAAAAAACCTTCAAATACCTCTTGTAAACTTTTGCCTCAATTAACATTTAAATCACAAAAAATGCTGGATCCTTCTTCGAATCGCTTCCGCCATGTAAATACACTTCTCATAGCTTTATGTAAATCACCAGGAAGAAGGTGGCGATTTGCTATTTTTTTCCATTTTCCATTTTGGTTGAGAACGGAAGACTGTGCCTTGAATTCTCTTTCTACTCCCCTTACCCCTTCTCTCTCCCTCGTTCCCCACCCCCTCATTCTTTACCCCAGTATAACGCATCCCGTTTTCCTCCTTACCTACCTCTCTACCTCCCTCCCTATGTCTTTCTTCTCCTCCCTTCACCCCGTCCTTCCCTCCCTCTATCTCCCTCCCTCCTTCCTCTCTTCCTGCCTTAAATCCACATAACCCCTTTCACGCCCTTAGCTTTCTCACCCCCCGCCTCCCTCTGACTGTTACATATCACCTTCTCCTTTGAGTCCTTACATACATAACACCCTTACACCTCCACATGTTCTCTTATCCTCCTTCGTTCTGGATATATGAGCTCCCTACACGTCCCCACTAACCCTCCCATTATCTCCCTTAACCCAGCATAACATCACCCTATTCTCCCTCTCCATGGTCTGTCTCCTGCTCCCCCACCTTACCCTCCCCTTTAGTTCTCCACAGTGCCCCTTTGTACCCCTTTAAACACCAGAAAGACCCTTGGTGGGGCCCCTACCCACATGAAAAGCCCCTTACGCCTTCTACCACAAAATAATCCCCTAGGCGTTCCTCCCCGTTCCCTCTTCACCCCTCTTTCCCATTCTCACCTCCTCTCCCCTCTGTTTCCTCCCCACTCCCCTCCTTCCCATCCTCACCTCCTCCACTCTCTCTCTCCCCCTTCCCCTCCTCTCCCCCTCCCCTCCATCCTCCTTCCTCCTCCTCTCCCCTCCTCATCTCCTTCCCATCCTCTCCTCCTGCCTAATTCTCTTCCCTCCCCTCCCTGTCCTTACACGTCTCCCCCCCCATCAAAACTATCCCTTTCCCATTAGTGTTTTCCTTCTCTATCATCCCTCCCCTTCCCTACCTGCTCCTACCTTCCCTGCCCCTACCTTCCCTACCAGCACCTTCCCCTGCCTTCCCCATCTCCCGTTCCCCTTTTCCTCCCCAAATATCATCTGTGTGGTTCCTGACTTCGCTGTAACCTATATTCCTCTCCTTCCCCCCCCTCTCCCCTCTTTTACCTCCTCCCCTTCCCCCCCTTCTCCCCTCTTCCTCTACCATCTCTTCCTTTGAGTTACCGTCCTCCCTTTCCTCCTTTTCCCTCTCCATACATGCCCCTCACCTCCCCCACACGTTCTTCACCTCCCCTCGCCCCCTCTCCCTCCCCTCCCTCCCCTAGCACCGTAAACAAACATTGGACGTATTTTCTCTGGATGGCGTCTTTAGTAGTCATATTGAGACGCCGTGATGAGAGGTCGCCGTGTATGTTTATGTGTCGACTAAAACTTTTATTACCGTCTGGGAAATTACGTTTACGGCTGTATAATGTTCTCTTAATTACCTGAAAGAAAAGTTAACGGGAATGACTACAGGTATTTCATAGGTGTCAATTAGAAAAATTACCTGTCAGGGGTGAAGGAAATAACATTAGGATTAAGGGTTTGGCGATTCGATTTTGTTTTTGTTTTTTGTCTCTGGGCGCCGCCATTTTATACGAATAGTAATACCGTATATGTCATTTAATTTACTTTATTCTTATTTTCAAGTCCTTTTGTGTTGCTATTTTAATTCTCTAATATATCACCTCTAGCTTCTATACTCAGGTGATGTTAAAGAATATATAAATAAACGCCATTAAATATAGGTAATATCCACTGCTTTAAACTGAAACCAAAATATATAGCCAACTTTATAGATATATGACCGTATAATGTTGTAATATTTCAGGAGATATAGTACTAAATGAAATATAAATAACAGAATATATAATCTATACAGTATCAATAATAATAAATAGCATTACAGTTTATATATAGAATTAAATTGATGGAAATAATTGATGAAGATTCTTGTATAGGTTTATTGGTCGAATTGCCTAACTGTCTGTCTGTCTGCCTGTCTGTCTGTCTGTCTGTCTTGTCTCTCTGTCTCTCTCTGTCTCTCTGTCTGTCTGTCTGCAACCCTAACATGTTCTCCCCAAGGATGTGGCTATACCCCCCGTTTAAAAAAAAATCCGACTTAATTATTCTTTAGTCCTATTAGTAATTATTCAACAAATTATCCGATAATAATAATAATAAATTAGTATTAAAATTGGCTTATATCCAAATACCACATTCGGTGTTTCCCTACCTGTATTTTAACTGTTTCACAAAACACCTGTTGAATTTCTTACCATACTGAATTGTAAAATAATGATATCTTGAAGTCTCTGAAGTTTTGTTGAATTAAAATTACTTTTAATTAGCTATGTTTAATTATACTTTTATATAACTTTTAAGAATATATTACAACTCTCACAAATAAATTACAGGTATGTTCAATAAATTCATATATCAATATTTTATATATATAACGATACAGAAAGTAGTTAATAAATTGAAATAAATTCCTAAACTAACTGTTCCTTAGACTTTTAATAGTTGGCAATGAAGTTTTTAATCGGTGATAAATTATTTGGACTGAAAAAAATAATTGCATTTAATATCACATTTCAACTCAACATGTAATAAAATATAATAATCTTCCCTTCACTCTATGTACATCGCTCACCACCTCTTAAACTGTCGTGTTTTTAGCTTCCTTGACCTGTAAACGTCAAATGGCGAATATAATTATTAAGTAATTTCAAATGTGGGTTTATCTTGTGGGGAATTATTTCTTCTTATTTACGAATGACAGTTTTCTGGAAGTAATTTTAAGTTTGTTTGTGTGTGGGGGGTGTGGGTGGAGGAGTGTGGAGGGGGTGAGAGTGTGTGTGGAGGGTGCGTGTGTGGGAGGAGTCTAAGGGTGGGAATGTGAGTGGGGAGTGTGTGTGTGTGTGTGTGTGTGTGTGTGTGTGCAGTAGTCGTTGGTGGTCCTGGTCGGCGTGTGACTGATAAGTTGGCCGAGAAAAACTTGACGTGAAGTAAAAATGTCAACCATAATTTGCTTTTTGACGAATCACTTGTACCACACACACACACACCTCTCACAGGAATAGATAAAACAGATAAAACAAAAAAATAATAAAAAAAATGGTTTATATAGATAATTATGATATACACTGAACAATAATACATAACGAAAAAGACACATAGAGATATGATAAATTACTCTGAAATCCACTTTAATAATATTTCCATCAAACAGGATAAAAATATAAACAGATATACAGATGATGATATACACAGACATACAGGTGTTCAACAGGTATACAAGACACGGGTGAACAATGTGTAATAAGGAAGGTCTTGTAGTGAGCCTTTTTGATCTTGGTAATACTTATAATCAAGTAAACTAAAATCGAGTGTTTGGATAGACTTGTGTATTGTCCTTATGGTAAATTAAGTTCTTATCAAAAGTGTGAACTGCAGTATAAGAAGCATAAACAATGTGAACAAAATATATGAGAACATCAACAAGTGTGAACGATATAAAAGTAACCTGAACAAGTGTAAATAAGTAAACACCATACAGATTATGCACAAGTGTAAACAACAATCAATAAGTGTGAACAAGTGTAAGAGAATACCGTACAAAAGGAGTGAGTGTGGTAGGGAGGTGGGCAGCTGACAGAGTGACGCCACACAACACACTCCTCTCCTCCTCCTCCTCCTCCACGCTGCTGCCACCCTTACCTGGCAAAAACAGGACGGGCTCAGCCACGCAGCGCTCTCCGACTGACATCTCATCACACACAACAAAAAAGAATCCACTGTTTTATTACTAATCGATGGGACGTGATTCATCATTGAAATTCTTGAAAGACAGAAGCGTCAGAGCGTATATTAAGTGCCCGTTTAAGTGAGAAGCGTAGAGCGTGTTATTAAGTGCTCGTAAAACGGGGAAAGCGTAAAGTATACATGGAATGCTCGTATACAAGGGTAGCGAAAGTGTGTATTAAGTATCTATATACAGAGGGAGCGTAAAAGTATATAAAGTGTTCATATTACAAAACAGATGTAAGGATGCGTAAAGCGTATACTAAAGCGTCACATTACAGAAATACAGGTAAATTTCGGTCCTCTGTTTACAAATAGCTTTATAAAGTATTGAATTAATGGACTTTTAAGAGTGTATTAATAATAGTCTCTTTTGTTTTGCTATTAATTTGTGTTCTTTTGTTATGGAATTGTTTTTGTTTACTGAAGCAAGTACATATGAAAGGTGGTTGTTGTTGTTGTTGTTGTTGTTTTAATTATTATTATTATTATTATTATTATTATTAATATTATTATTATCATTATTATTATTATTATTATTATTATTATTATTAATGACAATCAGCATCGTAAGAAGGGTACATCGCCCCCACCACTCACCACACCACCATACCACCACCAACCACTCCCCACACCACCACACTACATCCCACTTTTTACCTGCTACTTTTCAAGATGTTTTTTTTTCCAGGTACACTTCATGTATACCCACCAGGGGCACATGGTAATTAGGCCACAGGTGTGAGCTAATCAGTAACTAGAAAGTGATGAATCCTTTTTTTGTACAGGTGATTAATAGGTAAACATAGAATAAATTGAATATCTCCATTATGAAAACACTTTAAAAAGGGAAGGTTCAACCAGCCAAGGTGTTTAGTGGTGGGAGGTATCAATATCATACGCTATATACACATCATACACACCATACATCACTCCACACATCATACAGAAGGTTGATAATGTGTATAATATCATACTGTGGTTATATGGGTGTTTATTAGTATATTCTTAACCAAACTTTTTCCTCTGACGTAATGAAAGACGCGAATGATATATGGTAATTCTTATGATTGTCTGTACTCGATAATTTAGTACCTGGCAGCATATGGTCCTGAACTTATGATGTTTATGTAACTATGAAAGATTTTTATGTTGCATTGTTTATTGATGATTAGTTTAAAATACTTGATAACAAATAAAGTAACTCTTTTATTATAGTGTTATCATACTTGAGGAAATAACTCGTTGTTTTAAAGGGTTAAAGCATCGTAAATAAGGAAATTAATCATTGTATTTTAGGGGTTAATTGACTGTACTCAAA
This sequence comes from Homarus americanus, assembly GCF_018991925.1. Lineage (NCBI taxonomy): Eukaryota > Metazoa > Arthropoda > Malacostraca > Decapoda > Nephropidae > Homarus > Homarus americanus. The sequence goes on along the minus strand of NW_024739618.1, from coordinate 6,843 downwards.
GATTTAGTTACCTATACTCAATGGGTTAAGGTAGCTTATTCATTGGGCTAATTCATTGTATTCGAGGACTTAAGTCGTTATACCCAATGATTAAGTCTCTGTACTCGGGCTGTTAAGTGACTGATACTCAAGAGGTTAAGGTATTCTCTGGTCTGATTCACTTTACTCAAAGGGTCAAAGCACTGTACTCAAGGGTTAAGGTATTCTCTGGTCTGATTCACTTTACTCAAAGGGTTAAAGCACTGTACTCAAGAGGTTAAGGTATTCTCTGGTCTGATTCACTTTACTCAAAGGGTTAAACACTCTACTCAAGAGGTTAAAAAATCGTATTCACTAAACCAACTCCTCATACTCAAGGGGTTAAAATACCACAACAGAAAAACCTCAACAATCTATTAAAACACACAAACAAATCTGTAAACAAAGGTACACACTAAACCACTACAGTCATCAGGTCTTCCCAGCCAGACACGTCTCACTCGGTAACGGGGAACAAGATAATAATGTCTAAAAAGAAGAAAAAATCTCTACCTACATAGACCGGTTTCAGAAGTGACATTTACTTCTCATTTACTCTCAGGTGAGATAATTACCCCCCAAACAGGTAAATCACCAGGTATTTTTATTTTTTTTATTTGTTATTGTTGGTATTTTTTTTTTGGCAGGTTAATATATAATGGGTAGTAAAGTTCAAGGGAATATCGTTTACTAAGATGAATATAAAGTAGTAGATTAATTTTTTTCTTGTTAATGGTGTTTATATTTATTCACCTGGACAGTGTAGTTATCTCAGATGATAATAAAACACCTGTGTCTTATACAAAGTGGAAGAAATTAAGTCCGTCGAAAAAAAAACACTTAATAAACTCGTAAATCAAAACTATAAATAAAAGTTGATTAGTGTTATTACTCCACATATTAGAAGAAATGTACTTAACTGTTGGTAAAAAAATATAGATACTAAATTTTATAGATGAATATGTCTGAAAAAAAGTGGTTTGTTGTGAGATACGTCTAGGAAGGGATCTGTTGTTGTTGATATTGTTGTTGTTGTTATTATTGTTGTTGTTGTTGTTGTTGTTGTTATTGTTGTTGTTGTTGTTGCTGTTGTTGTTGATATTGTTGTTGTTGTTGTTGTTGTTAATGTTGTTGATGTTGATATTGTTGTTGTTGTTGTTATTGATATTGTTGTTGTTGTTATTGTTGTTGATATTGTTGTTGTTGTTGATGTTGTTGTTGATGTTATTGTTGTTGTTGATGATGTTGATATTGTTGTTGTTGTTATTGTTGTTGTTGTTGTTGTTGTTGTTGCTGTTGATGTTGATATTGTTGTTGTTGTTGTTATTGTTGTTGATATTGTTGTTGTTGTTGATGTTGTTGTTGATGTTGATATTGTTGTTGTTGTTGTTGTTGCTGTTGTTATTGTTGTTGTTTGTTGATATTGTTGTTATAGGGAGGAGGACCCGAGTGGTGAAGTGTGCAGCAGGTACAGGGTGGTAGTGGTGGTGGTGGTGGTGGTGGTAGTGGTGGTAACAGGTAGTGGTGGTGGTGGTGGTGGTAACAGGTAGTGGTGGTGGTAGTGGTGTTAACAGATACTAGTTGTGGTGACTGAGTTCTCATTCATCATCATATTTAACTCCTCATCTTCACTAACAAAAGACTTTAACAACTAGTAAACTCTTTTACTTATAATCACTAACTCTAAAAACACCTTTCCTCTCTTTACTATTTCCTTTGAGAGAAAATATTAAAAAGAAAGATAGCTTTAATTCTTCTTCTTTTTATGCCTGAAGCTGACATGAAGGAAATCTATGGTCTTAAAACCACCCGACATCTTCTCCTTGTGTATAACTGGATATGAGAAAATAAACTTGATATTCACAAAGTCTCAACCTCATTGACCATAATATTCTGTCTATGATAAAGAAACTCTTGTGGGATGTAATGTTTCTGCTGTGTCTGTCCTTCCATCATTCCGTCGAGCACAAGAAGAGAGAGAGATGTATCTATAATGATTATTGATAACTTGTGTGTTACCTAACCTAACCTAACCTAAACCTAACCTAACCTAACCTAACCTAACCTAACCCTCGAAGAAGTATTAGGATGCTTAATCTTCAGATGAAAATAAACTGGGGGTGTCTAATCTTCAGGTCATCCACAAAAAAAATTAACATGATTATATTCACCACATAATACATCCCAGTCTAACATAATATTCAATAATAATTAACATTGCTGAATTTAACATAGATAACCTGAACTGTTCCTCACTAGTACTGTGTTTCGTGACAGCTGCCCGAGATGTCTTCAGAGTGTGACCTTCTGTGTGTTTGTATTCATAGTCTATGGCATTTCATTCTCTGATTTCATTTAGCGGATCGTGTGAGTTTAAAAGAGTTTTTTTTTTTTTTAACCCCTGAGTACGATGACTTAACCCCCAGAGTACGATGATTTAATCCTTAAAGTACAATGACTTAACCTCTAGAGTACAATGAATTAATCCCCAGAATACAATGAATTAACCCCCAGAGTATACAATGATTTAACGCTAAAGTACGATGACTTAACCTTAGAGTACGATATATCAAACCCAGTGAGTAAGATATAAGCCAGCTCATTCCAATTAGGCTTACTGATCCTTTTCTACAGCAAATAAGCCCGTCGCCAGCACTGGTGGGCAACAACACTCTAGTTATTACGTCAACTTTTTGAAAGCCATGTAATGAAATGTTAAAAATAGTATGAAGATAAATAACATGAATTAGTGCAGATTATGAATCAGTTTGAGAAGATTGATTGTTTGTTTTGATGCGAACACACCGACAGACGCCAAGCCACTGATCTGTATACCCGACGGAAGAGCCAACTCATCCCTGGTTAGTATCTTCAGTCATTAAGGTCACTATTTATCCAAGATATGACCTTTAACTTTGACCTAATATCCTGAAAGTTATAAATGCTCTTGAGACTGTAATGGAAAATAAGTATGGTAATTTTGAATGTTTTTTTTTTTTATTGAATTATGTTACAGACAGACATACGTATTCATGTTGTGTCAGTTTAGTGTATTTCTATTTAACTATGACCTTTGACCTGACATTAATATCTATTAACAAAGATAGATTCTACCTCTCTAAAATAACTAGAATGATTAAAAAATCCAACTGTTGAAAGAAAATGTTTATATGTTTGAGTTTTTAGTTAATGTTTATATAAGTCTCATTATAATACCAGTAGCATAATAACAAGTCTCCCTGGGGCTTTAATATCGACGTATTTCTCAACCTAACTAAACCCCATTTGAGTCCTCACAAGGTAAATTACGAGTATGTTATTATTGTCATTGTTTTGGTTCAGAATTAGTTACACCAATACTAAAAACAGAATGGTGATTATAGCGAACGTGGATGCCTTACCGTGTCTTGATCTTTGTATTCGTAGTGACGTATAATTTTACTTGACGAAAGTGAAAATACATAATGATTGGTTGGAGAGGTAGTGTGGTTGGTGTCTGTCAGGGCATGAAGCTAGTATCGTGATTGGTTGGAGCGGTAGTGTGGTTGGTATCTATCAGGGCATGAAGCTAATTACATATCGTAGTTGAATTGGGCGATGCCGATTTTGATATCTATCAGGGCATAAGCTAATGCTCACAATGATTGGTTGGAGCAGTAGTGTGGTTGGTATCTGTTAACCGAGAACATGAAGCTAGTATCGTGATTAGTTGGGCATTGAGTATTGGTTGGTGTCTGTCAGGGCATGAAGCTAGTATCGTGATTGGTTGGAGCGGTAGTGTGGTTGGTATCTATCAGGGCATGAAGCTAGTATCGTGATTGGTTGGAGCGGTAGTGTGGTTGGTATCTGTCAGGGCATGAAGCTAGTATCGTGATTGGTTGGAGCGGTAGTGTGGTTGGTATCTGTCAAGGCATGAAGCTAGTATCGTGATTGGTTGGAGCGGTAGTGTGGTTGGTATCTGTCAGGGCATGAAGCTAGTATCTTGATTGGTTGGAGCGGTAGTGTGGTTGGTATCTGTCAGGGCATGAAGCTAGTATCGTGAAATCATTGATAGTCTGACGTCAGATTGATCATGTCGACGGTGGAGGTTGATGGGTAGAGCCACCACTGTGATTAATTGATGTCTTGATGTTGAATGAATGATGAGTATTTTAAGGTCATCTGGTGTAGGGGGAAGAGATGCACAAGTCGACATCAAAGACATTATCAATTCATCCACTTTTATGTGACTGTTTTGACGACAACTGTACCAGGGTTGGGTGACACTAAGGAATATGTATGTAAAATTAATGTAAGGAAGATTATGGCGTAGAATTAATAGTAAGTCACTGTAGGAAATTAAGACGTGTGTGTGTGTGTGTGTGTGTGTGTGTGTATAAAACAAGAGGAAGTTGAACAAAGAGGCACGAGGAGGAACAGAAGAGGACCTCCAGCTGGGGATAACACAACACCAGCAAGTCTTATAGTTAGATACAACAGAAACGATTACCTTCACAAATAACACAGGTTGAGAGCTCACTAAATTGAAGTACCTTGAAGATAATACTTACCCTCAGAAGAACCTGGAGGAAAAACAAAACAAAAAAAACATCCCAAATTCCTTTCAAGTCAGAGAAGTAAATATGACAGATTATACCACCATGGGACATAATTTGTGGATACATCAACACCAAGATCGTAGTTGATAGTGAGGATGTAACTTTTCTCCCAACCTCGAGATGGATAGAAAGGATAGACTTGGAGTGGTTTTTTTTTTTTTTGGGGAGAGAGAGGAACACACACATCTTTACACAGTTAAGAGGGTTTAGTGATCTGAGAGAGAGAGAACCAGAATCATATCTCTCTCATTTTTTGTAACCTTCTACCTACCTCAGTACCCTCTTATTCACTACACCCCCACCACCCCCACCCAAAACCCACCCACCCAAACCCACCCATCCACCACCCACCACCCAAACCCACCCACCACCCACCCTAACACTCAATGTTGAACACAAGCCAATCAATGGGTCTAACTCAAACTAGGTAATAAGATCTACATGAGACGCTGGCTGTATTCCACAGTCAGGTTACAACAGAGGAACCAAACAGCTCGTGTATAAGATGAGGATAATGATGTTATCTCAACCCACTTACCGTAATAACGTCAAGTGTTGAAAACAAAGTCGATTATTTACCTCTGAAAACTGTGTATTGATTTGAAATTGATATTTTCTACTGATATTCTCCCATGATTAGAAATTAGTGGGGATATTAATATGGAGTTTATTAATGTACTGTGTGTATAACTTGTCTGTTCGTAGTCCTTCGTCGGTAGTATCGTCAGGATGCGTCTTGCCTGTTGTTGATCCCTTGACAGGTAATGACATATATAACCCCTTCAGTACGATGACTTAACCCTTTGATGAAATGATATAAATCCTTTGAGTATAATGATATAATCCTTGAGTATGATGACATAATCCATTGGTACGATGATATAACCCTTTGAACACAATACATACCCTGAGTACGATGACAATAACCCCCTTAATGTAACCTTACCCCTTGAGTACGAAGTCTTAAAATCATCATACTAAAGAGATTATCATCGGACTCAGGGGATTGTCCTCGTACTCAAGGGTTAAGGAAAAGGACACTGACTATACTTTAATTCCCCAGCTGCTGAAGACGAGTCACATAAGTAATGGTTAGGTTAGGTCCAGGTCAAGAGGTCACGTCACGTCATGTCAGGTCAAGTCAGGCCAGGTAAATAGAGCCGATTTCATGAAACCTTTCAAAATAACAAACACTGATGTAGTCTCTTAATATTTTTCCCGTTCTCTGTCATGTCATTAGGTACTGGTATAACCGACCTAGAATGTAAACAAAGTCATTAATTGTCAAAAAGACACTCGGTAACCACAATATAAAGAGGATTTTTATTAATTTGGGTATTTTAGTTTAATTTTATATTTTATTCAGAGTTAGTTAGAATTATTAAGAAAGAATGAGAAGTTAAAAGAAGGGTTAGGATTAGGTTAGGTTAAAGGTAAAGAAGAATTATAGATTATAGTTAGGTTGTGTTAGGCATAGGTTAGAAGAATAAGCAGGTTAGTGAGGTGGCTTAATTAGCTATTTCCATTAATGGTGGTTGAAATTAATGCATAGAGTTGAACCACATGATGTTAATAGAAATAAGAACTAGTATAATAAAGAATGTCCCTTGTTACTTATAACTACCACCATTAACAACATTACATCATTATTTTTTTACTATTATCATTATTATTACGTTCTACTATCACTAATACTTATACTCTGACAATTATCAATAAATTTTTACTAGTTTACTATTATTATTACCTAGTATCATCATTAGCATTATAACTATCATGCGTATTATCATTGTCATTATTGGTACTATTTTCGTCATTATCATCATTATTATAGATATTTACTATAATCATTAGCTGATATAGGTAGTGTGTGTGTGTGTGTGTGTGTGTGTGAGTATACATAGACACCCTAGGAGTTTTAATATTCTCCGAAACATCAACCCCTATCTTCTTCCTAGGTCTTTTTCATCTCCCTCGTGTCCTCTTCCCCCTCCTCTTTCCTTCTTTCTGTTCTCATACACCCCAATCCTCCACACTCTTCCCTTCTCTAGCATCTCTTTCTTTCACTCTCCTCCTTCTCTCCTCTTTCTGCATCACCACCCATCACTCTCCTCCCTCTGCTTTTCTCCTTCATAACCCCTTCCTCTTCCTTTCTCCTCCACTCACTCTTATTCTTCCTTCCCTCTCACCTGTTTATCCCATCTTTTCCTCTGTGCTTCTAACCTCC
>NW_024739617.1:0-11204 GCF_018991925.1 Homarus americanus | reverse complement strand
GGGGAAAACCACTAAATTTTAATAAATAATACCTCAAACTAAAGTTAGGATAATACAATTGACATTGCTGGATTCCTTGTAAGACCAGGAATATTTTGAATATAAATGTCATATATTTTGCACAAAAGATAACATAGTTACCTAGAGAAAAATATTTATCTAAAATTTGTATGTTTAATGCAAAATATATGATGTTTATATTCAAAATGATCACCAAATTATAAGAATTCCAGCAATGTAAATTATATTCTGACCGGGTAATTTGTATGAATTTTATGAGCTAAAACAAATATCTTCAGTTAATAAAAATAAAAATAATCTTCACAACACTATCTGTCAATCAAAGTACCCCACCTTGCCTCCCCCCATCTTCCAACCGCGCGGTCAGTCCCAACCCTCCCCCCCACCCCCTACCAATCCTCCCTTCCAGGGTTTTTAACATTTAGTATTAAATAATACCTCAGATTAAAGTTAGGATAATATAATTGACATTGCTGGATTCCTTGTAAGACCAGGAATATTTTGAATATAAATGTCATATATTTTGCACAAAAGATAACATAGTTAATTTGAGAAAATTTTTTATCTAAAATTTGTATGTCTAATGCAAAATATATGATGTTTATATTCAAAATGATCATCAAATTATAAGAATTCCAGCAATGTAAATTATATTCAGACCGGGTAATTTGTATGAATTTTATGAGCCAAAACAAATATCTTCAGTTAATAAAAAAAAATAATAATTCTTCACAGGGTAACAGATGGTCGGTCGGTCCCCCCCACCAACCGTCCCAAGGAGATGTGTGGGATAACCACTAAATTTTAATAAATAATACCTCAAACTAAAGTTAGGATAATATAATTGACATTGCTGGATTCCTTGTAACACCAGGAATATTTTGAATATAAATCTCATGTATTTTGCACAAAAGATAACATAGTTACTCTGAGAAAATTTTTTATCTAAAATTTGTATGTCTAATGCAATATATATGACGTTTATATTCAAAATGATCACCAAATTATAAGAATTCCAGCAATGTAAATTATATTCTGGCCGGGTAATTTGTATGAATTTTATGAGCTAAAACAGGCAGTCAGGCAGGGTGGCGGGTGGGGCAAATCTAAAAATAGCGTCTCCAGCCGGACACTCACCGCGTATATGTGGAAAAAATCCGTGTTAAGTGAAAGTTCAGCTCTGGCGAGGCACCGCGTATATGAAAAATCGCGTTAAGTGAAACCGCGTTAGGCGGGGTAATAATATATATATATATATATATATATATATATATATATATATATATATATATATATATATATATATATATATATATATATATATATATATATATACCCCGACTTACGACGGGGTTAGGGACCCAAATCCAGGTCGTAAGTCCGATATGGTCGTAAGTCCGATATAGATAAAATAAAAAATAAAAGAAATAAAATTTTCAAAAATAAAAAATTCAAAATTTTTTTTTTTTCAAATTTTTTTTAAAAATATACAATGAAATACAGTACACTAAACGTAAAAAATAATGAGGAATGGATACAGTACAGTAAAAGTAATAAATAATGAGGAATGGATACAGTGTGACTGAGCACTTACCTTAAATATAGTCAGCTGAATGCACACAGAGCCCCCATAATTTTCTATTTACAGGATACATGGAGACTATATTAATTGGAAGAAGCAGAAGAGGAGACAGGGCTGGGTGGGTCATCAATGTCGCTTCCTTCAGACAGGTTTATGTACTGTGGTAACTTGCTGGTTGAAGGTATTGGATCATCTTGAGGGAGTGAAGAGGCAGCACTGGTGGGGCGTGAGGAGCCAGTACTGGGGGACTTCTTGAAATAGGTGTCCAATTTAGACTGCACAGTTTTTTTTTTCTTTTCATTATAAATTTCTCTGTAGCAAGCAAGTGAATCTTGGATCATTCTGTCAACTTTGGCATAACGCTCATAATTTTGATCCATGTCATCAAACATTTGCATTGCTTTATTAATTGTAGCAAATGCCTCTGCCATATGTTTCACTGAAAACTTTTTGGGGGGTGCAGGTTCTTCTTCTACATTTTGTCTCTCTTCTTCCTCTGCAACTTTCTGGGCATCTAGTTCAATAAGATCCTCGTTACTGAGCTCTTCTGCTACACTTTCAACCAACTGTCCAACATCTTCAGTATCAATTTCTAACTCCAGCTGTTTACCTAAGTCCACTATCTTGTTACTAATATCCAAAATAACTTCACTTTCATTAAATCCTTTGAAACTGTTCACATATCTTTTCAGGATTTTCTTCCATATTCCATTCATGCAATGTTTTGTAACCTGATCCCATGCTGCACTAATGTTCTTTATACATGACAAAATGTTGTACTCCTTCCAAAACTGTCTGAGCGTTTTCTCACCTTCAGTAGCAGCAACAGCCTGAGCGAAGGTCGTGTGTAAATAATACGCTTTAAAGGCAGAAATAGCACCTTGATCCATGGGTTGGATGATAGAGGTAGTGTTAGGTGGCATGTACACTACCTTATCAGGGTGCATGTCGTCCAGGTGTGGTGGGTGTCCCGGAGCATTATCCAAAATCAGTAAAATCTTGAATGGAATCCTTTGTTGCAGACAATACTCCTTGGCTCGTGGAATGAAACAAGTCATGAACCAATCCTCAAATAGTACTAGGGTCATCCAGGCTTTCTTGTTACTGTGATAAAACACTGGCAGTGTGTGCTTGCTGACATGTTTAAAAGCCCTGGGGTTCTCTGAATGATAGATCATGAAGGGCTTTAGCTTGAAACCAGCAACATTCCCCCCCAACAGAAGTGTAATTCTGTCCTTGAATGCCTTGAATCCGGGTATTTTTTTGCCTCTTTGTGGATGTATGTCCAGTCAGGCATGCGTTTCCACAATAATCCAGTCTCATCCACATTGAATATTTGCTCTGGCAAATAATTCCCTTCCACAATCACATCATCTAACTCCTCCTTAAAAGCTTCGGCAGCACCAACATCGGCACTAGCTGCCTCTCCACTCACCTTAACATTGTGTAGACTGTAGTGTTTTTTAAATCTATCAAACCACCCATGACTTCCTGTAAAGGTTTGATCACATTCATCTCCTGCCTGCTCCTTCAGGCTTTGGAACAGGCTTCTTGCTTTAGCCTGTATGGTTAGAACACTTAAGGGTACACGCTTCTGCATCTGGTCTTCTATCCATATCACCAATAATTTTTCCATATCGTGGATAGGACCTTGTCTTTTCTTTGATATTATAGTTCCCTTTATAGGTGTTGTTCCTTTCACTACTTCACGAATACGTTCCTTGTCCTTCAGAATAGTGGATATAGTCGAGTGTGAGAAACCTAGGTCCCGTGAGATTGTTGCTACTGTTTTTCCATTCTCATACTGTGTTATTATCTTCAGTTTCATCTCAAAAGTAATTGCCTGTCTCCTTTTCCTTGGAGTACCACCAGCACTCTCGCTTTTACGCTTTCCAGTCATTATAAAGTCAATTAAATACGATAATAACGAAAGTTCACAGCGCGATCAGTATAGGATACGATAGCCAAACACAAACAATGCGCTCCACTGAGTGAGTGTACCCACGAGGCGACCCAAGACACCCCTCCCTCTCGCCCGGGACGGAAATGTTTCGGTATAAAAAATGCGCGCGTCATTTGAAAAAATTTTTGGCCACGACGGTCGCAGTCGTATGTCCCGTATGGACGTACGGTCAAAGCAGGTCGTAAGTAACAATGGACGTAAGTCCATGTAGTCGTAAGTCGGGGTCTAGCTGTGTGTGTGTATATATATATATATATATATATATATATATATATATATATATATATATATATATATATATATATATATATATATATATATATATATATATATATATATATATATATATACACACACACATATATATGCATACAGGTTGACTATCAAAAATCCGGCAACCTTGGGACCTGAGGAGTGCCGGATTTTCGAAAATGCCGGAAAACTGATGGTTATATTTGCTGTAAAAGTTTAACAGAAAATGACTACCTGTACAGTCCTTTAAACAAAGAAAATTAAACACTTAAGTTAGGATAATATAATTGACATTGCTGGATTCCTTGTAAGACCAGGAATATTTTGAATATAAATGTCATATATTTTGCACAAAAGATAACATATTTACTCAGAGTAAACATTATATCTAAAATTTGTATGTCTAATGCAAAATCTATGATGTTTATATTCAAAATGATCATCAAATTGTAAGAATTCCAGCAATGTAAGTAATATTCTGGCCGGGTAATTTGTATGAATTTTATGAGCTAAAACAAATATCTTCAGTTAATAAAAAAAAAAAATATTCTTCACTACACTATCTGTCAATCAAAGTACCCCACCTTGCCTTCCCCCCTCTTCCAACCGCCAGATGGTCAGTCCGTCCCAACCCTCCCCCCCACCCCCCACCAACCCTCCCTTCAAGAGAAAGGTTGGGTGAAAAAACTAGATTTTAACATTTAGTATTAAATAATACCCCAGATTAAAGTTAGGATAATATAATTGACATTGCTGGATTCCTTGTAAAACCAGGAATATTTTGAATATAAATGTCATATATTTTGCACAAAAGATAACATATTTACTCAGAGTAAACATTATATCTAAAATTTGTATGTCTAATGCAAAATATATGATGTTTATATTCAAAATGATCATCAAATTGTAAGAATTCCAGCAATGTAAATTATATTCTGGCCGGGTAATTTGTATGAATTTTATGAGCTAAAACAAATATCTTCAGTTAATAAAAAAAAAAAAATATTCTTCACACCCTGGTGCCAGGTGGTCGGTCGCCGGTCCCTCCCTCCCTCCCACCCCCCACCAACCCTCCCAAGGAGATGAATGTGTGGGAATATCAGACTGTTTACCTTTTTAGTAATAAATAATAAATCAGACTAAAGTTAGGATAATAGAATTGACATTGCTGGATTCCTTGTAAGACCAGGAATATTTTGAATATAAATGTCATATATTTTGCACAAAAGATAACATATTTACTCAGAGTTAAACATTATATCTAAAATTTGTATGTCTAATGCAAAATCTATGATGTTTATATTCAAAATGATCATCAAATTGTAAGAATTTCAGCAATGTAAATTATATTCTGGCCGGATAATTTGTATGAATTTTATGAGCTAAATAAAAAAATTATACTTCACCCGTGTCAAGGGGTACACCCACCGCGGAATGTGAGCATCCTGGGTTCTGGCAGGGCACCGTGTAAACGTGGAAACGCGGAATGTGGGACCGCGTAAAGTGAGGGTTGACTGTGTATATATATATATATATATATATATATATATATATATATATATATATATATGCAAGTAAATCACTGTAGGTGCGCGTGATCTAAGTATATGCTGATAACCACAAGGAAAGAAGAAAACACGAAGTTCCCAAGCGCTTTCGTGTAATTCACATCTTCAGGGGTGAGTACAGACTAAAGAGAAATACAAACCAAGGTGTATATATACAGAGGAGGGTGAGACCCAACTGAGCTAATGATGGGTTCAACAAAAAACTGAAGTCCCTATTGAGAGGCAAAGCTACTCTCATTCAACATCTTACTTCAACGTCCCATCCACTGCCATACATGTACGGTGTAATCAAGACCCACAAGCCTAATAACCCAGCAAGACCCATCATTAGCTCAGTTGGGTCAATCCCTTATAAACTATCTAAATGGTTAGTTTCTTTACTAAATCCCCTAGCTGGCAACATTTCTAACTCCAATATCAAGAATAATATGGATTTGGTTGATAAACTCAATAACTTACACATTAATTATGATTTTAAACTGGTCAGTTTGATGTAACATCACTCTTTACAAAGGTCCCAGTTGATGATTTACTAGAGTTCCTCATAGATTCCCTGGATGATATTTTACTGCCCGTCTCGAAAGACGACTTCATCGAACTCATCAAACTATGTATTAAGGATTGCAAGTTCGAATTCAATGGAGAATATTATGCTCAAAAATTTGGTATGGCAATGGGTAATCCACTCTCACCTGTATTAAGCAACCTATATATGGAATTCTTTGAAAAGAAACTATTAAGTAATATTTTACCACCTTCAGCAGTCTGGTTTAGATATGTTGATGATGTATTATGTCTCTGGCCATGTAATGAGGACCTAAAAGCTTTCCTGCCACAACTTAACAACTTAGCCCCCTCGATCAAATTCACTGTGGAATGAGAGCAAGACTGCAAATTGCCATTCCTAGACTGTCTGATACACAGAATAAGTAACACTTTTAAGTTCAGTATTTATAGAAAACCAACTAATGTGTGTTCATACATTCATTATTATTCTGCCCACCATAATAAAGTCAACAGTCAGTATTTTCAACAATGTTTTTACGTGCCTTGAGAATTTGCAGTCCGGAATTCATTGATGAGGAATACAAATATATATATAATATTGGCTCAAACCTTAAATACCCTAGATCTTTTATAGACAAATGCCTAAAGATTACTAAGAAAACTTTTTATAGAACTGATCCCAAGCCCACCCATGACCATAAGAATATCTTAATATTACCATTTCACAAAAATTTCTCACACATTCCTTCACAACTAAAAACCTGGAACGTCAATGTGGCATTTAAAAACTCATGCACTGTTAAACAAATGTTAATCAAGAACTACCCCAACAACACAATTGGTTGCATTTATAAAGTTCCTTGCAAGGAATGTAATATGTTTTACTTAGGCCAGACAGGTAAAGATCTTGCAACTAGAATTAAACAACACAAATACAGTGTTAGGACAGGCCAGGAATCCAATGCTCTGTTTGTTCATTTGAGGGATAACAAACATTGCATTGACTGGGATAATGCCTCCTCAATATTACCATGTAAGTCAATTGACAGTAGGAACATCATAGAATCTAGTCTCATTAAACATACCGAATCCGTTAACATGAATTTGAGTAACGGCACAAGGGAGTAATTTTGTACTGTTAAGATTTGTGATCATGAGAAGGCCGGGTCACTTGACCATCTGACCTGACCACTGCAACCGTTGTGTGCTACTTGAAAGATTAGTAGGGCCAATACTCCACACCTGGGACCATTGTGACCTGGGTCTCACCTCCTGTATATATAATAATTTTGATTTGTATTACCTCTAGTCTGTACTCACCCCTGAAGATGGGAATTACACGGTGCGCTGGGAACCCCTGTGCTTTCTTCCTACACATATACCTAGATCACGCGCACTTACAGTGATTTACTTAAAGTATATATATATATATATATATATATATATATATATATATATATATATATATATATATATATATATATATATATATATATATATATATATATATATAAAATAATAATAATAATAATAATAATAACAATAATTAATGGTTTATTGATGAAGTTCTGCTGCCCAAAGGCTGAAAATATACATTAGACAAAAATGACTTATTACATTCAAAGATTGATTTTGCCGCTTGCAGCGGCTACTTTATTGTGTACCCCACACTCATCCTGTGAGCGGTAGCGCAAAAGGATTACAGAGTAGGGTTTACAAAGGGTCATAATAATTAACCCCCGTTGTCAGGATATTATGGCACTGAAAGTTACACAGTATTTCATTTACATTATTTGTTTAGTTCTATACATAAAGGGTAACTTATTCACAAATGCGTGAGAACATGCGTGTGAGGCAGTATGTCTGGCCTCACACTTTGTTATTCACATTTACGTGGGAGGTATTCAAGCACATTGCGTATTTATTCCGTACACAGAACTGACAGGTTAATAAGTGCAAAAAGTGACAATCTTAATATGTCGGCCATTGCCATTAGAGATGAAGTGACAGCCATTTCATGATACAGTGTGCTTGGACCCGTCCTCAAAAGGTTCTATCTTCGCTAAGTTTAGAGTATTTAGTGTAGTCAAGTGTGTGCTGCTATGTATGGCTGCCATACTTTACATTTAGTTTTGCTTACACTGGGCTTGAGGGAATATACGCCGCTGTACTTTTATATCCTAACCTTAATCTGCAAGGGTTACAACATCTTGAAATTCAGTGATCTTGTTACTGTTCCACATACATGTTTACTTGATACATCTCACGGTAAATCTATGGATCGATTAGTGCCTGTTTACACTTGTTTTACTTGCGTCAAACTCATCAATAAATTCTTTCCCCACCATAGTTTTAAGGGTTCTTTTGACAGACCCAAATTGTATTCAACGGTGTCTTTGTTAGACGCGAGTTTGGCGAGGGCATCAACTCTGTCATGTTTTATGAGGCCTATGTGAGAGGGGATCCACAATAGTTTGACCCTGACACCCCGGTCAACAAGGCATGCATATTTGTGTCTGGCTTCAGAGACAAGATCGTGACAACCTGAGTCGAGGGTACCAAGGGCAAGTAGTGAGGATAGAGAGTCAGTGATGATGAGACTGTCAGTAACAGTGGTTTCAATGAATTTAATAGCCGTGAGTATGGCAACTAATTCAGTTTGTAGAGTGGATGCCCAGTTGTTAATTCTAACTCCTTTCTCAATTATATTACCGTCAGGTTGAGTCACAACAATAGCACTTCCAGCCCTCCCACAGGCGGTGTTTAGAGATCCATCAGTGTAGATGGTCTGTGTGATATTATCATCAGTCTGTAGAGTGTGTATGTGTTCAAGGGCTCTCAATTTGGCAGTGTGTTGGAGATAAATGCTTTGTATAATTAATTTTTTAGGCGGATACGTCGGTATTGTGATATCGAAGGGAACTGTCCGCCAGGGTGGCAGGAAGCGCTGTTGTGTCTCAACTTTGTACAGGTGGTCTAGTCCAAACATCTTCATATGTGTAGCTGTAGTTTGTATCCATTTAGACTCAGTAGTCCCATGGTTCATACATTCTAGCAATTTTAAGGAACAATGTTATCAGGATCACCACGCAGAAGCCTCAGGGCTATCATGAGGTTGACTTCAATTATTCTAGCTTTAACACTAGGTATACCTAGTTCTTTCTTCATATTAAGTACTTTAGTGCTCATGGGACATCCTAGGATAATTCTGAGGGCTTTATTTTGCATTTTCCCGAGCTTGTCAACGCCTTTCCAGTCACGAATGACCAGGGCTGGTGCGTGGTAATCTATCAGAGATCTTATATAGCCTAGGTACATTGTTTTAACAATTCTAATATTAGCACCATAGTGCGGGCTGTACCCCGCTACACTTCTAAGAGGTCTCAGACTGTCAGTACATTGGCGGGTTAGCTGTTGTATGGCAGGTAGGGTACAAGGGACGGAAACACCAAGATATTTAAAAGAAGAAACATAGTCAATAGTGTTGTTACCTATCTTGAACTTGACGGGGCCGCGTTTGCGGTTACCAGCTTGTTTGTTGAATACCTTAGTTTTGTCAGTGGAGATAATTGGACCGAGGTGTTCACAGGCTGCGTATACATGGTTCAGGATGGTTTGCATTTCACGATGAGTTTTAGTATGTATAAGAATATCATCAGCATAGCTGATTGAGATATTGCTGGGGTTGTCTGGTATTAAATTTAATAATGCATTCATAAGAACATTGAACAAAGTGGGGCTAAGTACTCCACCTTGAGGGGTACCAAGTTGCATATCTTTAACTTCATTTTTGTAACCCTGAAACAGTGCAGCAGCCCTTCTGTTGGTTAGGTAACCACTTATCCAGTGTAACAGCCTACCTCCTATATCCATTTTGGCTAGTTCGTACAATATCAGTTGCCTATTGGCAATATCAAATGCAGCTTTTAGGTCAAGAAATGTGGTGTATCTGTGCCTTTCATCACCATGCACAGTTAGGAATGTGGTGATGCAATTATGTACACCTTTACCATGGGTGAAGCCATTTATGTTAGAGACATGTGTTCTCTGATTCTATATAAGAGTCTGCCAAGAACCATCCTCTCAAAGGTTTTACACAGGCAGCTGGTTAGTGATATGGGACGAAAGGCATCAGGCTGTCCTGGTTTCGGTATTGGTACAACAATACTGCTGGTCCATGATGTGGGTAGTTGGCCCTCGGCATGACTCATATTGTACAATACCAACAATGGATTGCCTGGCACGCGCCTTAGTAGTCTAATGATGTTGTAGGTGACTCCGTCCTCTCCAGGGGAAGTAGACCTACCCCTGGCGAGGGCGGCGTCAAGTTCCCACTCAGTATATGGAACATCACACTCATCGTGCTGTTTGCCCAGCATAAAGCTAATAAGATTACTTCTCTCTACAGACTTCGCATCAAGGAGTCCCCGAGTCCCAGCTGGTAACATGTCATAGCTCGACACATGAGCCCACTTTGTTATTAGCTCATTCGACTTTTGCAGAGGGTTTGGATGGGAGACGTGTCTTCTGTTTTTACCTCTGATTATGTTTATGTCTTTCCAGGCTTTGCTGAGGGATGTGTTGGTTCAGGCTGTTGACATATGTCTCCCATGCATTTTGTCTGAGTTCGTTTACACGTTCCCTGACAGCAGCAAGGGAAGCTTGATACAATCGTAACATTTGAGGTGTTCTAAATTGTCTGTAACCCTTACCCACCCTCCTGACCCTAGCCCTGAGTTTTTTCAGCTCAGGGTCATTATAGCACTGCTGTTGCCTGTTCCCATTATGCTGACCACGTTTTCTCCTTTTTTTGGTGGAGGCATTGTTGGTGAAGTATACATAAGTCCTATCTATCAGATCGTCATGCAAACTTTGGTAGTTGTCAGGCTTGTAGTCCTTGTACCAGTCATGGATGAAGTCTATGAACTGGCTTTCATGTTCTTGCTTGACTGTGATTCTACGTCTATTGAGTTTACCACCAGTGGGGGTGTCATTGGCTACATGTATACTAGCTTGGATTGGGCTGTGGTCAGACATAAGATTAGTGACAACATCAGAGCTATGAGTTGTGTATGATAGATTAAAGCCAGTACCTTTGTCTAGACCCCCGCCATAGATGTGTGTTGGTTCATTATTACCTATAATTTGAACATCTTCATATGCGCTGAGAAGTGAGATAAGTCTCCTACCATTGGTGTTAGTGGTGGAGTCACCTAATTTCTTGTGTCTAGTATTCAGGTCACCCATCAGGACAGTGGGTTCAGTGTGTAAAAAGTCTGGGAGATCTGTGTACTGAAACTGATCTGAGGGA
>NW_024739616.1:2500-13977 GCF_018991925.1 Homarus americanus | reverse complement strand
CAATCGGGGGTCGATATAATAGCATACTACAGAAACTTGCACACCCGAATGGGAGACCGTCAAAGTCAATCGGGGGTCGATTTAAGAGCATACTTTACAAAATGATCCGAGAATCTGCACACACCGAGTGGGAGACGGTGATGAAAAAGTCCGCCCTTGTACGCTGGATGGCACTATTTCACTATAGTAAGGGGTACAGGCACCTCGGTCATATTGTACAACATACCAGAGACGTTCCACACCCGCATGGGAGACCGTCAAAGTCAATCGGGGGTCGATTTAATAGCATACTACAGAGAATTTACACACCCGAATGGGAGACCGTCAGAGTCAATCGAGGGTCGATTTAATAGCATACTATACAAAATGATCCGAGAATGTGCACACACCGAGTGGGAGACGGTGATGAAAGCGTCCGCCCTTGTACACTGGATGGCACTATTTCACTATAGTAAGGGGTAGGGGCACCTCGGTCATATTATACAACATACCAGAAAAGTTCCACACCCGCATGGGAGACCGTCAAAGTGAATCGGGGGTCGATTTGATAGCATACTACAGTAGGGTGTGTCATACGGAGGCGAATTTTTTTTTTTTAGTTTGAAAAATCGGCCCATGGTATTACTGATGTAGTTCTATGTGCAGGATCATGTGATATCTTCAGATTTGAAAAGTTTTCATTTTTTGCTATGTAAATTTTAACTTGAAATCTTATGAAAATTCAGTATTCCCACCCTTTTACCAACACCACTAAATAGCTTATTTAAAGTAAAGTAAATGTATCAGGTTAATTTATTAGGATGAAAATGATCCAGAATAGTGAAACGAATGATCTTGACACATTTATTCAATTTAATATTCCTTTAGAAAACAAAATCATCAAATACAAAAACCGGTTTTACTACTACGACCCGGTGTTGCTGCACACCATAGAGAACATGTCTTTCTTGCTTCTATTTTTACTCATCACCTCCCTGCTGACCACCTGAGCTCGGATGTAGCCTTCCCTCCTCTCCTGGCTGTACACGTGACTGCTGGCCTCGCTCACTTGCTGTACACAACGCTCTATACTCTGGGTGTGCGAGGGCCAGGCAGGGACATGCATGGGGTTGTCCAGGAAAGCTCTGACTTGAACATTGGTGAGGCTGCAGGTAAGAGGGGGATCACTGCCAGCCTGGATGTTATCCAGATCTATGAGATCAGTGAGGGTCTTGGCACCTAGATTGACTTCAGGAGTCTTCCTGACCCTGAAGGAATCGTCACCAACTGATTCGTCATGCCCAGATCCTCTCATAAGTCTCATATATCCAAGATCTTTTTGACTGCCACTCTTCTCTCCTCCTCATCCTTACTGCAGAGCATTGTCTGCAGAACGCACTCTGGGGATGAGCATACCAGGAAGATCTCCTCACAGTCTGCTCCACAATCTGAACAACCTTCCTTGGCTGACTCCTCAGGAGCTCAAGCTGGAAGAGAACATGCCTCGGACCTTCGGAGAACGATGACTTGACCTGGTGTTGAACCAATTTGGCAAGTAGACACTCACGATGAATTGGACAATAGTCTCCGGTTGTGAAGCTGGTTCCCTTTCAGTTTATGATGAGCGACCCAAATTCTGCAGAACCTGAGAGCTGTTGTGAGCCACCTAGAATGTGAGACTGGACCTATCTGCAGGTAAGCAAGTCTATCAGGCATGACCCCAGTTTTGATGGCACTGCAAATCATGTAACCCTAGTACTGGTCAGTACTCAGGTCGTCAATGACAGTATGTGCAAGCTCAACGAGTGGAGGGCCAACTGTGATTTTTTCAAAGCTCGGATTTATTTCTAACTCAGTGGCAGAGTCCAGTATCTTGCCAAGAGGACCAGACCATCTGTTGTTTGAAAGAGTCTTGCCATCCAGCTCCTGGATCAGATGTCTGAGTGGCAACTCGTTGGTGTGGAGGTCACAAACAATCCAGACCAGCTTCCTCCCAATCTTCCGCTCTATCCACTGTATGACCCCCCCTTGCCACCCTGTGTTCGTGTTGGTGCTGTCCCCTCCAATGGCCTGCAGGGTCTGGTCTACGTTCCTCTCTCTGAGCCAGTTCACAATGTTATCTGCCACTATCTCAGCTGGTTTCCTGATGTCATCTTTCTCTGGAGTGAAATGCCACAAATACTTCCCTCCTGGTTCACTGCAGCAGGAGTAGTGTTCCTCCTTCACCATGGCAGGGAACAACTTGTCAGAATCTCCAACTTTCATGAACACTTTAGTGTCATCCCTTCTCCCATCAAAGAACAAACAATTGATTCCATTTTCTCTTATCCCCTTATCAAACTCCTCTTCTAGGTTACTGACAAGTTTCTCCTGAGCTCTCCTTACTTTGTTATGATCTATCACCAGGTGAACATCATCAGGTGTTATCAAACCACCGTCAACCTAGGCAGCTGTTGCTATCTCTGCAGTTTCTCTGAGACCAGTGTGGTGTCGCATGCTGGCCAGAGCTATGCTCGGGATATCATTCCTACTTCGAATCTTATGCATGGAAAGTTTGGGATCATTATTTTCTGGGTTAGGGACAAAGTCACCATTCTCCTGGTCAGCACTCGGATCAGCCATGGGGAAGTCATTAAACTCTGAATCAGCTTGACTCCAATCATCGGCCTTTTTTACCTCACCCTGGGCCTTCTCAAGTCTCTTTTCCTCGGCAACTCTTCTCCTCTTCTGTGGCAGCCTCCTGTCTCTTGGACTCCGGAATATCTTGGCTAGAAATCATGAGAGCCCCTACACTGCCAGCTTCTCTCTCTGTGCTTTGACAAATGCCAGTTCGATCACAGGAATCTTCAGTTCACGCTTGCAAATACAGGAGATGTGGGCCTTGGATTTACAGTCACGATCGCATCCAAACTCAGGACAAAGAACAATTGGGCACTTGAAAGTAATTATGACAAATAACTGGTCCATTTGCTTGGAAAAGCTGTCCTTTACTGCAAGTTTTCCTCTCCCAAGAGAGATATCACTTGCCTTTTCTCAACTGGCTAGCAGTCTGTCACTAATCTTCTTCTGACTTGTTATGACTGGAGGCTTGAACTGAGCGATAGCTAGAGTGTACTGTGCCAAGACAGCTTTGGTCATATCACTGGCAATGTCTTTGTTTGTGTAAGTTCTTTGGTTCTTTTCACTGATTTGCCTGATTAAAACACAGTATCTCAAAGCATCTCTCAATGTAGGCATCTCCGACTTCAGGAGCTCTCTCCCAGACCCAAGATAGTGACTGAGATGGCTGGATTTTTGGTTCCTCGTCCTGACACAAGCAGCCATCGCAAATATTATCAACTTATAAATGCATCAGAATCTGAAACAGAAAAAAATATTGTTAGTTGGGTTGTTAAAGAATGAAGTCAGAAAGCAATGTTCACTATTTAATTGTAATGCACTAATGCAGCTGTACGTTAGATTTTCGATAAATTTCACGCTAAAATTTACCTAGCAAAAGGTTGCAAAATATTGAAACTGAAATTATTTTCTGTTTATATACACTAAAATCTACCAAAAAAGTGATGGGCCATTAGTTTTAGCTGATCTTCCCTCCTATGACACACCCTAATACTACAGAGAACTTGCACACCCGAATGGGAGACCGTCAAAGTCAATCGGGGGTCGATTTGATAGCATACTACAGAGAACTTGCACACCCGAATGGGAGACCTTCAGAGTCAATCGAGGGTCGATTTAATAGCATACTATACAAAATGATCCGAGAATGTGCACACACCGAGTGGGAGACGGTGATGAAAGCGTCCGCCCTTGTACACTGGATGGCACTATTTCACTATAGTAAGGGGTAGATGCACCTCGGTCATATTATACAAAATACCAGAGAAGTTCCACACCCGCATGGGAGACCATCAAAGTCAATCGGGGGTCGATTTGATAGCATACTACAGAGAACTTGCACACCCGAATGGGAGACCGTCAAAGTCAATCGGGGGTCGATTTGATAGCATACTACAGAGAACTTGCACACCCGAATGGGAGACCATCAGAGTCAATCGAGGGTCGATTTAATAGCATACTATACAAAATGATCCGAGAATGTGCACACACCGAGTGGGAGACGGTGATGAAAGCGTCCGCCCTTGTACACTGGATGGCACTATTTCACTATAATAAGGGGTAGAGGCACCTCGGTCATATTATACGACATACCAGAGAAGTTCCACACCCGCATGGGAGACCGTCAAAGTCAATCGGTGGTCGATTTAAGAGCATACTATACAAAATGATCCGAGAATCTGCACACACCGAGTGGGAGACGGTGGTGAAAACGTCCGCCCTTGTATGTTCGATTGCACTATTTCATTTCTCCCGCCCCCTCAGCGGAGCGCTTCGGCGCCTCTGCGAAGCAAAGCGCGGCATTCAAAAACAAAAACCAAAATTGCCTTCGCTTTCCCTTCCCTGCCCTGCAATGGCTGGAGCAGCAGAAGGAGAGAGAGAGAAAATAGTCTCATGGGGTCAGAGGAATGGCAGTGGAGCGCGATCTATGAATTTCACTAGCCAAGTCTGTCTTCCTATTGAACATTATTACTCTCTCTCGGCGCACACGTCGCCACCACGGTTTCCGTGACAGCAGCAGCATCATGATGTTGCGTCTACCAATAAGTCCGGAACCAGGTTATTCGGCTGTTCGCGAACAGTCAGGTTTTAAACTTGCCTAACAAACGATCAAACAACCTCCACTCTCGAGGTGCGGTACGGTGACTGTCCTATCGTCCGCCCTTGTATGCTGGATTGCACTATTTCACTATATTAAGGGGAGAGGGTGCCTTCACACACCTATTCGGTGTGGAATATCTTCCGCCCCCCAGCGGAGCGCTTCGGCGCCTCTGCGGAGCAAAGCGCGGCATTCAAAAACAACAACCAAAGTTGCCGTCGCGTTCCCTTCCCTGCCCTGCAATGGCAGGAGCAGAAGAAGGAGGGAGAGAGAGAAAATAGTCTCATGGGGTCAGAGGAATGGCAGTGGAGTGGGTTCTATGAATTTCACTAGCCAGGTCTGTCTCCCAATTGAACATTATTACTCTCTCGGCACACACGTCGCCACCACGGTTTCCGTGACAGCAGCAGCATCATGATGTTGCGTCTATTGTAATTCCGGAACAGGGTTATTCGGCTGTTCGCGAACAGTCAGGTTTTAACCTTGCCTAACAAACGATCAAACAACTTCCACTCTCGAGGTGCGGTACGGTGACTGTCCTATCGTCCGCTCTTGTATGCTGGATTGCACTATTTCACTATATTAAGGGGAGAGGGTGCCTTCACACACCTATTCGGTGTGGAATATCTTCCACCCCCCAGCGGAGCGCTTCGGCGCCTCTGCGAAGCAAAGCGCGGCATTCAAAAACAACAACCAAAGTTGCCGTTGCTTTCCTTTCCCTGTCCTGCAATGGCTGGAGCAGCAAAAGGAGAGAGAGAGAGAGAAAATAGTCTCATGGGGTCAGAGGAATAGCAGTGGAGCGGGTTCTATGAATTTCACTAGCCAGGTCTGTCTCCCAATTGAACATTATTACTCTCTCGGCGCACACGTCGCCACCACGGTTTCCGTGGCAGCAGCAGCATCATGATGTTGTGTCTATTGTAAGTCCGGAACCGGGTTATTCGGCTGTTCGCGAACAGTCAGGTTTTAACCTTGCCTAACAAACGATCAAACAACTTCCACTCTCGAGGTGCGGTACGGTGACTGTCCTATCGTCCGCTCTTGTATGCTGGATTGCACTATTTCACTATATTATGGGGAGAGGGTGTCTTCACACACCTATTCGGTGTGGAATATCTTCCGCCCCCCAGCGGAGCGCTTCGGCGCCTCTGCGAAGCAAAGCGCCGCATTCAAAAACAACAACCAAAGTTGCCGTCGCTTTCCCTTCCCTGCCCTGCAATGGCTGGAGCAGCAAAAGGAGAGAGAGAGAGAAAATAGTCTCATGGGGTCAGAGGAATGGCAGTGGAGCGGGTTCTATGAATTTCACTAGCCAGGTCTGTCTCCCAATTGAACATTATTACTCTCTCGGCGCACATGTCGCCACCACGGTTTCCGTGACAGCAGCAGCATCATGATGTTGCGTCTATTGTAAGTCTGGAACCGGGTTATTCGGCTGTTCACGAACAGTCAGGTTTTAACCTTGCCTAACAAACGATCAAACAACTACCACTCTCGAGGTGCGGTACGGTGACTGTCCTATCGTCCGCTCTTGTATGCTGGATTGCACTATTTCACTATATTAAGGGGAGAGGGTGCCTTCACACACCTATTCGGTGTGGAATATCTTCCGCCCCCCAGCGGAGCGCTTCGGCGCCTCTGCGAAGCAAAACGCGGCATTCAAAAACAACAACCAAAATTGCCGTCGATTTCCTCTCCCTGCCCTGCAATGGCTGGAGCAGAAGGAGAGCGAAAGAGAGAATAGTCTCATTGGGTCAGAGGAATGGCAGTGGAGCGGGCTAATGGCGAGTAGGCTCGCGATCTATCAATTACACTAGCCAGGTCGCTCTCCCTATCGAACATTATAACTCTCTCTCGGCGCACACGTCGCCACTGCGGTTTCCGCGACAGCAGCAGCAGCAGCAGCATCGTGATGTTGCATCCACCAATTAGTCCGGAACCGGGTTATTCGGCTGTCTGCGAACAGTCCGGTTTTAACCTTACCCAACAAACAACATCCACTCTCGAGGTGCGGTACGGTGAATGTCCTATCGTCCGACCTTGTATGCTGGATTGCACTATTTCACTATATTAAGGGGAGAGGGTGCCTTCACACACATATTCGGTGTGAAATATCTTCCGCCCCCCAGCGGAGCGCTTCGGCGCCTCTGCGAAGCAAAGCGCGGCATTCAAAAACAACAACCAAAATTGCCGTCGCTTCCCTGCCCTTCAACGGCTGGAGCAGAAGGAGAGAGATTTTAGTCTCATTGGATCAGAGGAATGGCAGTGGAGCGGGCTTATGGCGAGTAGGCTCGCGCTCTATCAATTACACTTGCCAGGTCTCTCTTCCGTTTGGACATTATTTACCTGTCTTCTCTTCTTTGGCGCACACGCCGCCACCCTGCTAGTTTCGTCACAGCATATGCTGCGCCTTTCAGTCCGGATCAGCTCCCTTCGCTCTTGCTGTTCGCCCAACTTAGCGGACTTATGCTGGCTGATCACCCGCTCGCTGGCCTGTGCCGGCTCTTCAATGCAGCGCCTAAATCATTACTTCTGATCGAGATTCATATTGTACTATCTCAGCGTTAAAACGTATACTCCTTAAATGTGCATAGACAACGCCTATGTTTCAAATTAACCAGTGCAGTCTGGGAGCCGAGTATACTAAAAAGAGAGTTTAGCAGCCAAAACTCGTCAAAGCACACGTTGGGTTACCACATCACCTAACATCGATGGCGGTTCCCACCCGTGAAATACACTACCTAACCAATATTGGGCGACGATGGCGCTCATGAGCCCACGTCCCCACAAACAGTAAGAGAGAGTGAGAAAGAAAGAGAGAGAGGAGCAGGATAAGGGAGGAGTTTGGCCAACGTGCGGTCCCTCGCCCAATGTCTTCTGCCTCGATGGAGCTGGGGCAAAGAGGAGAGGAGAGGAGCGGATAAGGGAGGAGATTGGCACACACGGTGGCGCTGCCGGCGCCGAGGATAGCAAGAGAAGGTGCAGTTTGATCTGATCATCTGGTTTGCTATTTCTCTAAGGCCAACGTGCGGTCCCTCGCCCAATGTCGGCTGCCTCGCTGGAGCTGGGGCAGAGGAGAGGAGAGGAGCGGATAAGGGAGGAGATTGGCACACACGGTGGCGCTGCCGGCGCCGAGGATAGCAAGAGAAGGTGCAGTTTGATCTGATCATCTGGTTTGCTATTTCTCTAAGGCCAACGTGCGGTCCCTCGCCCAATGTCGGCTGCCTCGCTGGAGCTGGGGCAAAGAGAAGAGGAGCGGATAAGGGAGGAGATTGGCACAACATGGCGCTGCCGGCGCCGAGGATAGCAAGAGAAGGTGCAGTTTGATCTGATCATCTGGTTTGCTATTTCTCTAAGGCCAACGTGTGGTCCCTCCCACAATGTCGGCTGCCTCGCTGGAGCTGGGGCAAAGAGAAGAGGAGCGGATAAGGTTGGAGATTGGCCAATGTGCGGTCCGTCGCCCAATGTCGGCTGCCTCTCTGGAGCTGGGTAAAGAGGAGAGGAGAGCAGCGGATAAGGGAGGAGATTGGCACACACGGTGGCGCTGCCGGCGCCGAGGATAGCAAGAGAAGGTGCAGTTTGCTCTGATCATCTGGTTTGCTATTTCTCTAAGGCCAACGTGCGGTCCCTCGACCAATGTCGGCTGCCTCGCTGGAGCTGGGGCAAAGAGAAGAGGAGCGGATAAGGGAGGAGATTGGCACACACGGTGGCGCTGCCGGCGCCGAGGATAGCAAGAGAAGGTGCAGTTTGATCTGATCGTCTGGTTTGCTATTTCTCTAAGGCCACGTGCGGTCCCTCGCCCAATGTCGGCTGCCTCGCTGGAGGTGGGGCAAAGAGAAGAGGAGGGGATAAGGGAGGAGATTGGCATACACGGACGTGCGGTCCGTCGCCCAATGTCTTCTGCCTCGCTGGAGCTGGGGCAAAGAGAAGAGAAGAGGAGCGGATAAGGGAGAAGATTGGCACACACGGTGGCGCTGCCGGCGCCGAGGATAGCAAGAGAAGGTGCAGTTAGATCTGATCATCTGGTTTGCTATTTCTCTAAGGCCAACGTGCGGTCCCTCGCCCAATGTCTTCTGCCTCTCTCTCAATCTCTCTCACTATTTTGGCCGCCGTGATAGGCGCCACCAACAGCAGCAGCTACCTGGTTGATCCTGCCAGTAGTCATATGCTTGTCTCAAAGATTAAGCCATGCATGTGTAAGTACAAGCCGATTTAAGGCGAAACCGCGAATGGCTCATTAAATCTGCTATGTTTCATTGGATGTGTAAACCCACTTACTTGGATAACTGTGGCAATTCTAGAGCTAATACATGCAATTGGTCTCTGACCGCAAGGGAAGAGCGCTTTTATTAGTTCAAAACTGGTCGGGCCCTGGTCTGTAACCCACCTGTGGTGAATCTGAATAACTTCGGGCTGAGCGCACGGTCTCCGCACCGGCGCCGCTTTTTTCAAGTGTCTGCCTTATCAGCTTTCGATTGTAGGTTATGCGCCTACAATGGCTATAACGGGTAACGGGTAACTAGCGATCCGCCGGCGTTATTCCCATGACCCGGCGGGCAGCTTCCGGGAAACCAAAGTCTTTGGGTTCCGGGGGAAGTATGGTTGCAAAGTTGAAACTTAAAGGAATTGACGGAAGGGCACCACCAGGAGTGGAGCCTGCGGCTTAATTTGACTCAACACGGGAAACCTCACCAGGCCCAGACACCGGAAGGATTGACAGATTGAGAGCTCTTTCTCGATTCGGTGGGTGGTGGTGCATGGCTGTTCTTAGTTGGTGGAGCGATTTGTCTGGTTAATTCCGATAACGAACGAGACTCTGGCCTACTAAGTAGTCTACGGATCTCCAGAAAATGGTGTCCAGTTCGCAACTTCTTCTTAGAGGGATAAGCGGCAATTCTAGCCGCACGAGATTGAGCAATAACAGGTCTGTGATGCCCTTAGATGTTCTGGGCCGCACGCGCGCTACACTGAAGGGATCAACGAGTTTTCCCCCTCCGAGAGGAGCGGGTAACCTGTTCAAAGCCTTTCTTGATAGGAATTGGGGCTTGCAAATGTTTCCCATGAACGAGGAATTCCCAGTAAGTGCAAGTCATCAGCTTGCGCTGACTACGTCCCTGCCCTTTGTACACACCGCCCGTCGCTACTACCGATTGAATGATTTAGTGAGGCCTTCGGACTGGCGCTCTTGGATTGTCGGCCCCGTTGCCCGCAAGGGTTTTCTGGTGTCGTCGCCTCGAGCTGACGGAAAGATGTCCAAACTTGATCATTTAGAGGAAGTAAAAGTCGTAACAAGGTTTCCGTAGGTGAACCTGCGGAAGGATCATTAACAGAGAGAAAGAGAACGGGGCGCTCTTAAAACTACTACTCTCCTGATTTGGGCGGTCTCGGGCTCTGCTCTGGCAACTCCAGCAGCGAAAGAGGACAATCCCGGCCCCCGCGCCAAAAATAGGTACCACGCTGTGGGTGGACCACACTCTGGCGAGAGCGCGAAGACCCGGAGGAGGACGGACGGGGCTTTGGACGGCTGCCCGTCCGTTCCTTACAACCGGCGAATAAGCCTTTTGACCCAAAAAGAGTGAAATTCTAGTGTCAAAAAACAACAACAAGCCGTCTGGCCAAACCCAAACCACAAACTTGGGCTATGTCTGTCAAACCCTTTCATTGAGACTCGACCTGTGATGGTTAGTCGCAAAAAGACCAAATGGCAAATACACAACTCTTAACGGGGGATCACTCGGCTCGTGGGTCGATGAAGACCGCAGCAAACTGCGTGTCGGTATGTGAATCGCAAGAATACCAGATACATCGACAAGTTGAAGGCATATTGCGGCGGCGGCAGCCATATGAGCTTGTCGCCGCCACTCCTCTACGAGGGTCGGAAATATACATCCATCGGTTGCTGCGAGTTCGGTGCCTGCTGACTGTCTCCCCGACACGAGGGTAACCCGAACCGAGCTTCCGCCTTGGGGTTTAATCGCCCGCGCCTTGGGCGAGGCGTGCCCTTAAAAACATGCCTATCACTAGCAAGTCCATGGACTTGGCGCACCCACATTCAACCACAACAAAGAAGGGCACACACACACACATGTGTGTGTGTGTCCCGTCCCGACGACAGTTGTCGCCCTCGCAAATAACTGGAGGTGTTCTTTTGCCTGCTGTCCACAGAGACACGAATGGCCGTCGGCCGCTCATGGCTGATACTGCACATGTTCTAAGAGGCACACGTCCTCCTCCTTCTCTCTCGGAGAAGAAGCACTCCATCCCACGAAGAGGAAACGAAACCGGGTCGGATATCTCTTAAGTAAGCCCCGCCGGAATTTCGTCTATCACCTTGAAAAGAGTGCTTGGCATGCATTGCAGTGGAACCTAAATTGATGAGTGCGCCTGGGCCCGCAGTCTACCATATAGTGGCGCAGGCAGAGAGATGAGAATGCTTGGGTGACGCCGTGCTCTTCCTCACGCGCTCCTCCACCCTCTCCCACGGTCAGACGCGGTGTGGGCGTTCTCTTTGAGAGTTCGCCACGAGTCCACGTCTATCTCATGACAGGCCTGGGAGGGAGGCAGGGGGAGTTCTCTCTAAACGCGTTGAAGACGGTGTTGCGCCTCATAACGGCGCTCGCCGGGATAGAGCACTAGTTTTGCAGCCGGAAAGGCCGCTCACGCCAATTAATACTGCGACTCTCGCTCTCTTTCTCCGGATAAACAAGTGCCACTGCTGTGGCATGCGGGAACGGGGAAAGAGGTCAAAGTTTAAGCGGCAAAGGTGCGGCCGAGTAAGGGCGGA
>NW_024739615.1:0-17389 GCF_018991925.1 Homarus americanus | reverse complement strand
TGGAAAGGCATGTCGATGGAAAATGCAGGCGTATGGGTCAAAGAAACCTACTCAGAAATTATCAAGTGGTCGCCCGCTAACTTATTTGAACCACCCAAGTGTGCGGCCACCAAAGAAATGATTCGGGAAATGACTTTCTTCATTACTGATTACACTCAGGACCGCTTCCTCGCCCCCCTAGCTCTTCAAATACTGGCAATAATACCACATCTATTTTGTCAGAGGACACACACAAAGGCTAAGCACAAAGAAAATGTGGCAGCAATGAAGAGAAGATTGACAATGTGGCGGACTGGGGCCCTAGATGATCTCCTATGTGAAGCAAGAACACTGCAGGAGAGACTAAAATCTACCGGTGACGGAAAGCAAAACACCGATGACGTGGCAAGAAAATTTGGAAACAAAATGCGTGTGGGAAAAGTGTCTCTCGCGGTAAGATCTCTCACTCAGGAATCTTCCGGTGGGGTGATGCCAATAAACAGAGAGACATTAAAACTATTGAAAGAGAAACATCCCCCTGCAAGTGAAGTTGAAGGCATCAGGCTCCATGGTGACTATATTCCACCAAATGCTGTCCTGTTCGAGAAAATAACAGGAGAGATTGTGTGGAAAAAGGCACTGAAGACTCGTGGAGGAGCCGGCCCTTCAGGTCTGGATGCAAACGGTTGGAGAGTCATCCTCAGCACAAACAAGTTTGGCCCTGTAGCAAGCGATCTCTGCACTGCCATTGCCGCCCTTGCAAGAAAGCTTGCATCCTCTTGCTGCCATCACCTCCAGGCCCTGACGGCCTGCCGCCTTATTCCTCTGGAAAAGAAACCAGGATGTAGACCTATAGGGGTGGGGGAAGTGCTGAGGCGGATCATCGGAAAGTGCATAATGGAGGTGGTAAAGGACGATGTCAGGGCAGCAGCAGGGAACCTACAAGTGTGTGCTGGCCACCAGGCTGGAGGGGAGGCGGCCATTCACGCCATGAGATTGATATTTGAGCAGCGTGATTGTGAGGCCGTTCTCCTGGTGGATGCTTCAAACGCATTCAACATACTTAACCGCAAGGCTGCACTGCACAACATCAAGATCAAGTGTCCTAGCTTTGCGATGTATGTTGAAAATTCGTATAGGAATCCATCAGACCTCTACATAGTAAACAACAAGGCTCTACGAGGTGATACCATCCTACAGTCGACTGAGGGAACAACACAGGGGGACCCCCGTTGCAATGGCAATGTATGCAATAGGCCTATCAGTGCTCCAACAAGAAATAAAGTTTGAAACAACTGGGGTCAAACAAGTGGCATATGCTGATGACCTCACAGGAGCAGGAAAAGTGGAGGACATCAATAAGTGGTGGGACCTGGTAACATCGCGAGGTCCACAAATAGGGTACCACCCAAACGCCAGCAAATCCTTCCTCATCGTGAAGCCAGATCATTATGATCGGGCTGTGGAGGTTTTCGGCGAAAGTGAGGTCAAAATAACTAAGGACGGCCAAAGACATCTAGGTGCAGTAATTGGCACTACGGACTTCAAGACCCAGTACGTAGTGGGAAAGGTGAATGAGTGGGTTAGCGAAATCCAAGCTCTATCGGAGATTGCTAACACAGAGCCACATGCGGCCTTTGCAGCATTCACCCATGGAGTCAAGCATCGCTGGAACTACCTGATGCGTACCATCCCTGAGATCGGACCCCTCCTCCACCCTCTGGAAGAAGCTATCAGTGTCAAGTTCATTCCCAAACTAGTGAAACACCCTGACTTAACCCCAGCAGAAAGAACACTTCTTGCACTTCCACCAAGACTGGGAGGGATGGGACTAACTAATCCAGAGGAGATTGCTGACACTGAACATCAAAATTCACTTAAGCTCACGGCAGCCCTCACTGACCACATAATAGCCCAGAATGCAACAGGGAAAGTGGACACCAGCGAAGTAAATAAGATCTGTAGGCCCATTACAACAGATCGGCAGCATTGCCAAAATGACATGTTGCAGCAACTATTGCTGCAGGTTCCAGAAAATTTGACAAAAAAAGTAGCTATAGTGCAGGAGGTGGGCGCCTCGAACTGGTTAACTACGATACCGATAAGGGCAAATGGTTTCAGCCTTAACAAACAAGACTTTACAGATGCCATTGCTCTAAGGTACGGTTGGCCAATAGATGGTTTGCCCTCCCAATGCGTGTGTGGCTCTTCCTATGATGGCGATCACGCCATGGTCTGCAAGAAGGGGGGCTTCATATGCATGAGGCACGACGAGGTAAGGGATCTCACAGCAAATATGTTGAAGGAAATCTGCCGGGACGTCATGGTAGAACCGACCCTCCTTCCACTGGATGGCGAGATCTTCCAACACAGGACTTCAAACACATCTAACGAAGCCCGTGTGGACGTCAGTGCTCGAGGATTCTGGACGCTGGGACAGCGAGCTTTCTTCGACATCAGGATTTTTGATCCCATGGCCGTTTGTCACCGTAACCTAGCTCTCGATGCTGCGCATAGGAGGAACGAGAACGACAAGAGAAGGGCATACGGGGAGAGAATACAAAATGTTGATCAAGGCAGCTTCACTCCTCTAGTGTTCACAACCTCGGGTGGGATGGGCCCAAGTGCAAGATGTTTCTACGCCAGACTCGCGAAGCTGATCTCCGAACAGAAGCAGCAGCCCAGAAGTTATGTTACAGCCTGGATGAGATGTCGACTGTCCTTCTCTCGGTCGGCTTCTTTGCTCTGCCTCAGGGGAACAGGAAAAACATGACGTTGTACCAAGAACCCCCATACGATTTTATATATAGTATATATGCATAAGTCTACATATATACATACATATATACATACATACTCTAGGGATTCATTATTCTAAAGGGATTAATAGAATATATACGATTATTTTGCTAACTATAACCCAACATAAAAAATATTGATATAAAAAATGGCAAGTATCAGACACACAAAAACTCGAATGTTTATCATGCAACAAAATCATCCAGGAAAAAAGGACAAAGATCATACATGTAAAAGCCTAGGAAGTGATGACAGATGGACGAGTAGAGGCGATGTGTGGAGCCCAAGACAGGCGATGACTTGGTGGGGGGAGGGGTGAGATGACCTAAATTTCTTCGGCATTGGGGGGAGGGGGGTGGGGGGTGGGGGTGTCACTGTATGGGAAGTGTCGGACTTATTCATACAGACGGATGGACTATTTCATATATGTGTGTGTGTGTGTGTGCTCGTGTACGTGCGTGTTGTGTATGTATGCCATCCTGCACGCGTGTCTGCGAGTCTGTCGGAGTAGGAAGTGCTTGTACCTTGTTGTGCCACTCACCACTAAGGTTGGAGGTTAGGTTAGGTTAGGTTAGGTTAGGTTAGATTAGGTTACAGTGTTTGTCTTTGTCTTTCTTTGTTTCCTTCTTGCTGAGTGTCAAAGAAAATACAGTGTTACTTCATTATATCTCTTTTGATAAATTATTATTTATTATTACTTACTACTTATTTGCCTATTGTTACTTTAGTGTCAGTTCGGGTAAATTCACCACACACACACACACACACACACACACACACACACACACACTCTCACATACTTATTGGTTAATCGATTATGTTCTTCGAAATGTTTGTCTGTATAATTATGGAGTCTCATTTCGAAGCATTTGGAGGGTTCACTTCAGACGTCAAATTTACTAATTTGGTTTTATATCGTAAATCGAGGCCAACTTGTTGTAATATCTCCAAGAACTGAGGAATAAACTGAAAATTTTTGTAATATTCATTCTTTTAACAATGCATTGGCTATTAAATGAAGAGTATTCCCTTGCTGAGTTGATGTTTTGCTGTTCAGAACAAAAAAAGATTACTTAGGTGTCGGTGAAGCACTAGAATATAATTATATATCAGTATTATATCTAAAAAAAATGTAGAATTAGGCCCAGCAATAAAAAGAAGAGATTACCTTTGTGTTAAAAATACCCGGAGGCTCTAAATTAATGTTTACAAATACGAGAAACTGGTTTGAGCATTTGTCAGTAAGCTCAGCAGTGAACAAGATAGGTAGTAAGTCCTCACTGTTCTTCTTGACCAAGTAGTGTATTACAAAAACCGAGGGTGTTGTAGTGAGCTGAGCGGG
Organism: Homarus americanus; assembly: GCF_018991925.1. Lineage (NCBI taxonomy): Eukaryota > Metazoa > Arthropoda > Malacostraca > Decapoda > Nephropidae > Homarus > Homarus americanus. The sequence goes on along the minus strand of NW_024739615.1, from coordinate 13,269 downwards.
AACTGTGGTGGCGTGAATGTAGTTGCAAGCTGTAGATGTATCCCAGTTTGGACTTTGTTTACTGAGTGAAAAGTAAAATTAGAGCTCATAATATATTAAGAGCAACCCAGACACTGTATACTAAACCTCTGTAAGTACACGATGAGGCACACCATACGCGGGGCTGGACACGAATACCATCACTTCGTAGTTGTAAGGTTAGTTACTCCTTCACAGCTGGGTAGACTGTGAGTGCCCCCGCCCCCTCAGTACAAAGTAGCAACCCTAACGACAGAAGGCGAGCGCAATATCCACCCGGTCACCGCACCCCATGCTTACAGAGTAGAACATTAGATTATTTAACGCAGTACTCAGTCCAGTATATATGTGGTTCACGAAGACACGGTAACCTCGACCGTATGAAGTGTGTGAGGCAGGGAACAAGGACTGAACGTCGTCATCTGCTATTTGGTGTATTAGTCTTTGTCCCATCTAGAGAGTACAATGTTAAGACGGACGGCCCCGGCTCCAGGAAGAGGGTTAATAACATTTATCACACCAGGTTGTGCGGTATTATGTCTGCAATGAGCCAGACACGACACAAGGTATGAATTTGGCCGTCAGAAGTTGATGTGTTCCTTGAGGGAGCGAATCATACAAGTGACTGACCCAATATTCAGACCAAGCGCGTACATTAAAGGTAACGCCCTCAGTACGGTAATGCAGTGGACCGGCTAACAGAGAACAAGGTATAAATTAAGTTGTCAGAGGGAGTAGGAGTGTGATGTTGGGGAAGAGGGGGGGGTGGCTGGCGGACACCACACTAGCACCACACCAACATCACACCAACACCACACCAACACCATCATACCAAACCAAGGACGGCGGGGAAGGGACGAGAGGAACCAATATCACCGCCATTGTTTTACACGCTCAGTATACTTGTGACACACCTGACCAGGTAAGAAAGCTTCAGGAAACGAATTATACCGAAACTGGTCTCCTTGCAATATGTGTGTGAAGATATTATTGGTGTAGTTTATTGGGTCAGTTCGTTTAATGGTGTGCAGATATTATTGGTGTAGTTATTAGGTCAGTTCGTTTAATGGTGCGCTCTCTGGTTGTAAACAGCTTGTGTGGCGGCAGGTTTTAATAGCGGTGTTTGCCAGCGAGGTGAAATAAAAGTTACTGTTACAACATAATAAATGAACTCGACTGTATAATAGTGAGTCAACGGTGAAATGTGGTATTATTGTTATAGAAATGTAATATACACAAACGTACACACACGCGCATACACACACGCGCACACACACACAGCCACTACAGAGAACATTCCCAATAAGCATACACACTCTACCTCTCAGTTCTGTGTGCGTTGTACGGAAAACAAACCACCAAACAGACAACACATAAATGACTACGTTATTGCCTCCTGTGGAAGATAATGACCCCAGAGGCCACACTGTCGAGGTCCACAACCCCGCTATCATGACCCCGTGACCTTTGACCCCCCCCAGAGTAATAATGTAGATGATTAAATTACAAATGAAAACCATATGATGATGACTCGTTTACTTAATCTGTACCACCTGTTGATTAGTCATCCTAGCTTATTTCACCTGATGATAAAACACCTTAACGTTACCTGAGGAGGTTAGGTTAGGTTAGATTAGATTGTTTAATCTTAAGGTGATATAAGCTTGGGGCTAATCTTTAGGTTACCTGTCATACTATATCACCAAGCAGACACACACACACACAGACAGACAGACATCCAACCATACAAACCGTCTCGGAAGATCAATTTCCTTGCCAAGTCCGGCCTCTCGTTCACGTGAGTGAGAAAAGGAAAGATCACAAAGGAACTAAGTGCCGAATATTGATTATCATTACACTGGGCGTCCGAGTGTATGTGTGTGTGTGTGTGTGCGTGTGTTTGTGTGTTTGTGTGTCACCAAAACTACTCTCACGACAAAGCATTTATCTCTTCTCCATTTAATGCCACAAGAACAATACAAAAGGTGTGTCTCTTAGTATCATGATGGGATTGATTTTTATTCCAAATTTATACGCGTCAGGATATTAATTCATTTATATCGTCTATTTTAATGTCAAGAAGATAATAATGTTCATGTCTGTTGCTGCTGTTCTTGTTCTCGTGGTCAGAAGTTAAAAGTGGTGAATATGTAGCATTGGTTGGTGTCGTTTATATGAGGGAGCATATAAAAGGGAGTATATTGAAGGGAGCATATTGAAGGGAGAATGTGCTTACTGGGTTGTGAGGGAGGGAGGGAAGAAGGATGAAAGATGGCGAGAGTCAGATGGAGATAATGACAGACAGGACGTAGAGTTGGAGGTAGGTGGCGAGAGAGAGAGAGGGGGGTGTTGGGGGTGAGAATCAGGAGGTAGTGGCAGGGTGAGGTGGTAGGTAGTGGCAGCTGGTTGAGAGACTCCACCTGTCCCCGCGGCACACCAGCTGTCCCTCACCGTCACCACCTCACTCAATATCATAACAAACAACACCAAATTAGGAAAACCATCAAGGATGGCCTAACAGGAGACTATGTATATGTGTGCATTAGAAGGATTTTTTTTTTCATCCTCACATGGGCATTTTTTTCGTTTTTTGATTAGACGCATTTTTTATGGGTTAATGGTCAGTGAGATGTGAAGTGAACTAGTCTGCTCTCTTGACTTACCTCTAAGTGATCTAAATCATACGTATATAAAGAAACATCAATCGATTATGAAAGGGCCAGGTAAATAAAGATCGTTTCCTGTGTGTATGTGTGTGTGAGTGTGTGTGTGTGTAATAATAAATAAATAATAATAATTGACGGTTTATTGAAAAAGTTCTGCAGCCCGAAGGCTGAAAATATACATTGGACATAAATGACTTATTACATACATTGGTGGTTTAACAAAAGCCTTCATTAGAGAAAGGTAAAGGAACATACAGTGAACATATAGATTATTGTAGGTGTTGAACAGCAAAAACGTAGTGTAGTAACTCCCTCCCAGATGGTGTTAGGAGGGACCTCACGTGGTGTAGTAATTCCCTCACAGATGGTGTTATGAGGGGCCTCACGTGGTGTAGTAATTCCCTCACAGATGGTGTTATGAGGGGCCTCACGTGGTGTAGTAATTCCCTCACAGATGGTGTTATGAGGGGCCTTACGTGGTGTAGTAATTCCCTCACAGATGGTGTTATGAGGGGCCTCACGTGGTGTAGTAATTCCCTCACAGATGGTGTTATGAGGGGCCTCACGTGGTGTAGTAATTCCTCACAGATGGTGTTATGAGGGGCCTCACGTGGTGTAGTAATTAGATGGTGTTATGAGGGGCCTCACGTGGTGTAGTAATTCCCCACAGATGGTGTTATGAGGGGCCTCACGTGGTGTGGTAATTTCACAGATGGTGTTATGAGGGGCCTCACGTGGTGTAGTAATTCCCTCACAGATGGTGTTATGAGGGCCTCATGTGGTGTAGTAATTCCCTCACAGATGGTGTTATGAGGGGCCTCACGTGGTGTAGTAATTCCCTCACAGATGGTGTTATGAGGGGCCTCACGTGGTGTAGTAATTCCCTCACAGATGGTGTTATATGAGTGAGGTGTGGTTCCAGGCCTTCCTATCGTAGACGGATTAACACATCTCTGGTTGTTGGGTCTCACGGGCCGTTATCACTGGGTACCTGGGACCTCACTGTGTGAAAGTTAACTTGGGTACTACTGTTACTGTTGAGTTGTTCTCACTGACTTAAGCACTGTTCACCACTGTTCACCTCTGTTTAACACTGGTTCCATTCCTTTCCTAAATGAAATAGTAACTTCTGGCGAGAACATGTTGATATTCCGGTGGGGAGGAGGGTTCAGGGGAGGGAGTTGGTATGGGCCAACATAACAGTTGACCTGGCTGCTCCGAGAGTAGTGTGTGTGTGTGTGTGTGTGTGTGTGTGTGTGTGTGTGTGTGTGTGTTAGTACTCTGACGTGTTCACTTAATAACTTGTCCCTCAACAACGTCGATAAACAAGGGAGTAAATTTGTAGTTTATTTATAACTTGGTAGTGTACCCTCCTCCCCATGGCACTGATCGTCACAAAAGTTTTAGGTACACTTGTGGAAACACCGATACACACACTCACATAAACAGACACACACACTCACATAAATAGACACACACACACACAGACACTCACATAAACAGACACACACACTCACATAAATAGACACACACACACACACACTCACATAAACAGACACACACACTCACATAAACATACAGACACACACACACACACAAAGACTGAATGCACCTAGTAATATCAAAACCCTCTTGTCATCCACCTACACTCCCTGAGATAAGAAGAGATAAAAGACAGACACACAAACGGAGATCCAACCACAAAAAAATTAACTCCTTGGATACAAAAAGGTTGGATAGCTCTTTCTTCCTCCACAGCCTTCCACAAAGACGAGAGAAGAAGGCAAAGGGAGTGTGGACCGTTTCTTCCAAGTCACAGAATACTTGAAACTTCCTCAGAGGGGCATGGTGGTGTTCTCGAGAGCTGAGGGCCTGGAGGGAAGGACTCTTACAGATGGTCAAAATAACCGCGAGTGGACCACCGTGTCTCATGCTTGGTCATGTGAGGGAAGTGAGCATCCTACAGATTGAGTCACGAACTATATCTTCTCTTCTGAGGCACCAAGTTGAGTGTCATGGTAGGATGGAGTATTTTAGAACATCATCAAGATATTCTAGTGTGGCGTCTGAGATCCATCTTGGCCACTGTTTAAAAAAGAAATCGCGCATAGAAGCACCGAAATGAGGATAACAATACACAAACACCTGAGAGTTGAAAGAGTGATACCTAAAGGGGGAGGGAAGAGTCTCCCAAAGGGCCACACCACAACCCACGGGAGGACCACTGTAATCTTTGGCCACAACAGGAACAAAGAATTATTCAACAACACCTCAAACGTAGACTGCTTTGACCTTCATTTTCTTTTGGTTTTGTATTGTCTGGTTGAAAACTCTAAGTCTACCTTCAGGATAAAACACACACACACACACACACACACACACACACACACACACACAGACCACCATCATGCTTCATCTTTGTGACCAGTTAAACCAAGCACCTTCTTCAGAGGCACCAAGGATGCATCACACAAGCTCTTAAGGTATGTCGGGATACTTGAAGGGGGTCTCTAAGGCCTGTCGGGACACTTGAAGGGGGGGGGGGAAATCTGTCGGGATACTTGAAAGGGAGTCTCTAACATATATCTTCACCACATCACAAAAAGATTCAATATCAAATCTAGCCAAGAATAAAGAGACGTTGCTTGGTGTCGTGTACTTAATGGGTGCTGGCTATTCCGCTGGGAGAACGTCTTTACACGCAGTCTGCAGTTAATTGCATGATTTTTTTCTCTTCCCTCCTGGTCTAAGTGGTCTCAGTTCTTGCGTGTGTTTAATTATTTGCTTGTGGGTTTACATGTAGTCCATTGCAGCGTTTCCTCCAGGGTATATTTATTTCCTACGCTTTTTAGTGTACATTAAATTAGCCTTGTCTTCATCCTAGAGTCTATTATTCAGGTAAGTAATAATGTAATCACTGAGTCAGGTGTATAGTTGTGCATTAGTGTATTTTCCATTACAGGTGTTTTAGTGTATGTTTAATTGCCTACACCTACTTAATGACCTCCCCCTCCCCTTTCCAGTGTATATTTGATTACCTTCGTTCATTTAATTACCTGGGTATATTTAATTTCCTGGATATTCTAACGATCTAATCACCTACCTTTGTATATCTGTTTACCTGTGTATATTTAATTAACCTGGATATTCTAACAACTTAATCACGTGTTATCTAGGATATATCTAATTGACTGTATATACTTAATTATCAAGGCAACCTAATAATATATAATTCTCTCTCATCTACTGGAATTAATTGTAGTCAAAACTTTACCATCTACATTATTACACTTATTAAAACTTGGTACAAATTGTGTGACTGTTCTGGTACAACTATATTTCCTGATTCTTGTCATAAAATATATTTCGGTCGATTTATTTATTTAGTCAGACTTTCATTTGTTTATTCGTGTCTATTTTTGGGGAAATTTTATATTCTGAATAAAAGATAAAAATGACTCAATAAATATTACAAGGATTTATAATAGATTAATTCATTTTACAACAAATACGAACTTGTTGTCAAAACGAAGACTGACAAATGATTCCTTGGTATAGAAAACGAATAAATAAAAAAAAATTAAAAATCTAGTTAACAGATTAAAAACACATTTCCTGGTCTGTCACTGAATATATATATCTAAATTTAATCAAGAAATGTTTATAACAAATCTGAAAATTAAGTAATATGCACATTATTCCCTCCAAAGAGAATCAATATAATTTTGTGGTAGAAAATACGACACAACGGACGAAGGATTCTGACGACCTTACCGAGACAACAGGAGTCACAGTGTTCATTTTGCAGCGAATAACATTAAGTGGTCTTACTGAAGCTAAATACAGTATATATTTATTAAATTATCAATAATAACTACAAATACTTGAAATTATAACAAAAGAAGATCATTACAGAGATTTAAAACACATATTTCTTATTACTAATTAGATCTAAAACAAATAATAAGCAATATTTCAAGAGAGAAAAACAAAAGAGGTGGACCACGAACAACAAGACTAAAATTATGGTAAGGCGGAGGTAAAGACTCAGACTCTCTCTCTCTCTCTCTCTCTCTCTCTCTCTCCGTCCGTATTAAGTGTATGACGTATAATATACACCAGATAAGGGTGTTTGTATAGTTAGTATAAATGCAAAAAAAAAAAAAATCTTTAGCCAATTTCGTAAAAAAAACCCTACGTAACACACACACACAAGCAGATAGATAGACAGAAACACAGAAACCGATAGACAGATAGACAAACAGACACAGACAGACAGACAGACAGACAGACACAGACAGACAGACAGACACACTCCCCTTGTTATACTCTGCTCAGTCAGTTTAAGAAGGATATTATGTAGATTTATCATCGTGTTATTGAAGACGATTCTGGCCATTTATTCTCCTCATTTATTTCTGATATGAGATTAAGAGAAATTTGAAACGTAATTGAACGAGAGAATAGATCAAGGGTGATGGATGCTCTCTCTCTCTCTCTCTCTCTCTCACACACATTCATAGTATTCAGACGGTGATCCTGTCCTATCCTGTATAAACACACGTAAGCGAAAAGCACTCAGGCATACATACACACACACACGCACACGCACACGCACACACACACACACTAATAATAATAATAATAATAACAATGGCTGCTTCTCATGTTCAAGGCTGCCCGGCTGAGAGCCATTTAGACGTGAATTTGTTTAAGGTGTAAATGCTGTCGACAACACAACGACCACACTCTGAGTTAAAGAGCTGTATGACCCAAACCAAATTATAATCCGAGAAAGATCGGACAACTCGCCAACTGCACTGGCTAACCATTACCTAATTTCACCCTGCCCGGGAATCGAGCCCAGGTCCATTCACTTACAAGGCGAGCATGTTGACTATATACACCACTTAAGTTTTTTGTAATAGTAAACACAATTTTAGACACATACACAAACATTTACAAAGAACATTATTAATTCACACATAGTTGAGTGAGTGTGTGTGTGTGTGTGTGTGTGTGTGTGTGTGCGCATGTGTGTATGTGTGTGTGTGTGTGTGTGTGGGTGTGTGTATGCATGTGTGTACATCAAGTTATTTAAGAGTGATATTATCAGAGGTTCATAAAGCTCATCATTACCGGTAATTTTCTATTTTTAATCCCTAAAATTGGACAAAGTTTTAACCTGAAAAATATTACTTTAATCATGACACTAAAACCGTGAAGAAGAGAACAACTAATTCTTATAAAAGTAAATAACTATCATACTTTTATGTCTGTCTGTGTCTGTCTGTCTGTTTGTCTGTCTGTGGAATAGTTCTCGATCTTCCTCCCAAGACAGACCTTAATACCCCCCATCCCTCTACTTTTTCTTCCTCCTCCTCCTCCACATACCTATTGTCCTCTTCTTCCTCCTCTACATCCCTCTTCTCCTCCCCCCCCCCACCATAACACCATAATGATAATCCCTCATAAGCCACCCATTATAACCAATTTTCATCGCTACACTCAACAAATCATAAACTGTTGAGGGGCCTTCAGGTTAGGTCAGGTCAGGTTAGGTTAGGTCAGGTCAGGTCAGGTTAGGTCAGGTCAGGTTAGGTCAGGTTAGGTTAGGTTCACAATGGCTCAAAGCAAATTAGAATACCGTGGTCAGGGATGCTGTACAGGTGCATTCCATAATCCCATTGGTATTAAAGGTGTGGGAGGATTAAATTATTTTATATCTATTTACGGAGTTACATAAAGTTCCTTAATATCCAATACCAATATTTACAAACACTTCCTTGTATTATTAGGGTGTGTCATAGGAGGGAAGATCAGCTAAAACTAATGGCCCATCACTTTTTTGGTAGATTTTAGTGTATATAAACAGAAAATAATTTCAGTTTCAATATTTTGCAACCTTTTGCTAGGTAAATTTTAGCGTGAAATTTATCGAAAATCTAACGTACAGCTGCATTAGTGCATTACAATTAAATAGTGAACATTGCTTTCTGACTTCATTCTTTAACAACCCCACTAACAATATTTTTTTCTGTTTCAGATTCTGGATGCATTTATAAGTTGATAATATTTGCGATGGCTGCCAGTCAGACGAGGAACCAAAAATCCAGCCATCTCAGTCACTATCTTGGGTTTGTGAGAGAGCTCCAGTCGGAGTTGCTTCACATTGAGAGATGCTTTGAGATACGGTGTTTTAACTAGGCAAATCAGTGAAAAGAACCAAAGAACTTACACAAACAAAGACATTGCCAGTGATATGACCAAAGCTGTCTTAAGTAATAGTACACTCTGGCTAACGCTCAGTTCAAGTCTCCAGTCATAACAAGTCAGAAGAAGATTAGTGAGAGATCAAGCAGCCAGTTGGGAAAAGGCAAGAGATATCTCTTTTGGGAGAGGAAAACTTGCAGTTAAGGACAGCTTTGCCAAGCAACTGGACCAGTTATTTGACATAATTACTTGCAAGTGCCCAATTGTTTTCTGTCCTGAGTTTGGATGCGATCGTGACTGTAAATCCGAGGCCCACATCTCCTGTATTTGCAAGCGTGAACTGAAGATTCCTGTGATCGAACTGGCATTTGTCAAAGCACAGAGAGAGAAGACTGGCAGTATAGGGGCTCTCATGATTTCTAGCCAAGATATTCCGGAGTCTAAGAGACAGGAGGCTGCCACAGAGAGACAGATGAGGAGAAGAGTTGCCGAGGAAAAGAGACTTGAGAAGGCCCAGGTGAGGTAAAAAGGCCAATGATTGGAGTCAAGTTGATTCAGAGTTTAATGACTTCCCATGGCTGATCCGAGTGCTGACTAGGAGAATGGTGACTTTGTCCCTAACCCAGAAAAAATAATGATCCCAAACCTTCCAGGCATAAGATTCGAAATAGGAAAGATATCCTGAAAGTATAGCTCTGCCAGCATGCGACACCACACTGGTCTCAGAGAAACTGCAGAGATATAACAGCTGCCTGATTGACGGTGGTTTGATAACACTCGATGATGTTCACCTGGTGATAGATCATAACAAAGTAAGGAGAGCTCAGGAGAAACTTGTCAGAAACCTAGAAGAGGAGTTTGATAAGGGGATAAGAGAAAATGGAATCAATTGTTTGTTCTTTGATGGGAGAAGGGATGACACTAAAGTGTTCATGAAAGTTGGAGATTCTGACAAGTTGTTCCCTGCCATGGTGAAAGAGGAACACTACTCCTGCTGCAGTGAACCAGGAGGGAAGTATTTGTGGCATTTCACTCCAGAGAAAGATGACATCAGGAAACCAGCTGAGTAGTGCAGATAACATTGTGAACTGGCTCAGAGAGAGGAACGTAGACCAGACCCCAGGCCATTGAGGACAGCACCAACACGAACACAGGGTGGCAAGGGGGGGTCATACAGTGGATAGAGCGGAAGATTGGGAGGAAGCTGGTCTGGGATTGTTTAGACCTCCACACCAACGAGTTGCCACTCAGACATCTGATCCAGAGCGGATGATAAGACTCTTTCAAACAACAGATGGTCTGGTCCTCTTGGCAAGATGCTGGACTCCCCTGCCACTGAGTTTGAAATAAACTGAGCTTTGAAAAAATCACAGTTGGCCCTCCACTCGTTGAGCTTGCACATACTGTCATTGACGACCTGAGTACTGACCAGTACTATGGTTACATGATTTGCAGTGCCATCAAAATTGGGGTCATGCCTTGATAGACTTGCTTACCTGCAGATAGGTCCAGTCTCACATTCTAGGTGGCTCACAACGGCTCTCAGGTTCTGCAGAATTTGGGTCGCTCATCATAAACTGAAAGGAAACCAGCTTCACAACCTGAGACTTATTGTCCAATTCATCGTGAGTGTCTACTTGCCAAATTGGTTCAACACCAAGGTCAAGTCATCGTTCTCCGAAGGTCCGAGGCATGTTCTCTTCCTTGAGCTCCTGAGGAGTCAGCCAAGGAAGGTTGTTCAGATTGTGGAGCAGACTGTGAGGAGATCTTCCTGTATGTCTATCCTGAGGCAGTTCTGCAGACAATGCTCTGCAGTAAAGGATGACAGAGGAGGAGAGAAGAGGCAGTCAAAAAGATCTTTGGATAAGAGACTTTATGAGAGATTCTGGGCAGCTGAATCAGTTAGAGACGATTCCTTCAGGTCAGGAAGACCTCCCAAAGTCAATCTAGGTGCCAAGACCACTGATCTCATAGATTTGGATAACATCCAGGCTGGCAGTGGCCTCTACCTGCAGCCTCACCAATGTTCAAGCCAGAGCTTTCCTGGACAACCCCATGCATGTCCCTGCCTGGCCCTCGCACACCCAGAGTATAGAGCGTTGTGTACAGCAAGTGAGCGAGGCCAGCAGTCACGTGTACAGCCAGGAGAGGAGGGAAGGCTACATCCGAGCTCAGGTGGTCAGCAGGGAGGTGATGAGTAGAAACAGAAGCAAGAAAGACATGTTCTCTATGGTGTGCAGCAACACCGGGTCGTAGTAGTAAAACCGGTTTTGTATTTGATGATTTTGTTTTCTAAAGGAATACAAATTTACTAAAATGTACCAAGATCATTCGTTTCATCATTCTGATAATTTTCATCCTAATAAATTAAATTTTGACATTGATTTTACTTTTGAAATAAGCATTTAAAAGTGGGTGTTGGTAAAAGGTGGGAATACTGAATTTCATAAGATTTCAAGTTGTAAATTCTACCTAGCAAAAACAGAAAACCTTTCAACTAAAGATATCACATGATTCTATTATAGAACTACATCATTAATAACATATTTATTTCAAACTCAAAATTGTGAAGGATATTAACCCTATATCCATACCTTTTTTTGTGTACTTGTTGGGGAGTTTTACGTCCCCGCTAACTAGTCACTGTTACTTCCCGTGTTAAAGATTGGAGATATCGTTTGCTATATAAAATCACTCGGGCAATTTTCTTGGATCCAGCGATTTACTATATGTTCGTGACTTTCATATATCATCAACTCCAATCAAGCTCCGTAACTTTGAGTTCCTTTACACCATTATTACGTGATCTTTTAAGTCATTTTCCATTCCAACATCATGAATCCTCTTACAACTGACATGTTTTCCAGTGTTTCTTTTCATTACCAAAGATCGGGTCCAGAGCGTTTTAGAATATGCAAAAGTCATTTGTTTTTTTGTGTTTTTTGCCATATAACCTTGATTGAGTCATACAGTATGTTGGTGATCATTCTTGGAGGGCGTCTTCTTCCTCTAAGGCATCCCTTCAATTTGTTATGGTCTTGCTCTTTCATGCTCTGGTAGTTATTTGAACAAAACACAATATTCCTACTTTATTGTTATATTTAACTTTTCAAATAAAATATATCGTCGTAAAATATAGTACTCCCCGGCAAGCAAGAATTGTTGCCTAATGTTGTCTTGTTCACCACAGGCTCTTAAGTTTTCAGGGCCACAACAGAGAGTAAAACTTAAACTGAGTTTTTGTTTATTGGTATTTGGAGATACAATACCTGGCTGAGTCCATTTATATTGTCGGTTTTGTTTAGGTGGAAAATTATGGTTATCACTCCTGGGTTGTGTACATTAATGAACATAAGAATATATGAACATAAGAAAATAAGGAGTCTGCAATAGGCCAGTTGGCCTGTACATGGCAGCTCCTGTCGAGAGTTACTACCACTCTCTATCATCCATGAATATATCCAGCCTCCTTTTGAAACTTTCCAGCGTTCCAGCACTTACTACAAAGTTGGTAAGCTTGTTCCACTCGTCCACCACCCTATTTGTAAACCAGTTCCTTCCTATCTCCCTCCTAAACCTAAACTTATCCAACTTAAAACCGTTGTTCCGAGTCCTATCCTGCTCGGATATTATAAGAACTTTATCTATATCACCTTTATTGATGCCTTTCACCCACTTAAATACTTCTATCATATCTCCCCGCACTCTTCGTCTTTCTAGGGAATGCAAGTTAAATTTCTTTAACCTATCCTGATATGGAAGGGTTCTAAGTCCCGGAATCATTTTCGTCATTCTTCGCAGCACCGACTCTAGTGAATTGATATCCATTCTATAATAAGGGCACCAGAACTGAACCGCATAATCGAGTTGCGGCCTGACTAGCGCAAGATATAGTTGCAATAAGACCTCTGCACTCTTATTACTTACACTTCTAGATATAAAACCCAATACTTTGTTTGCCTTATTTCGAACATTAACGCACTGTTTTCTAGGCCGCAGGTCCGGGCTTACAAGTACCCCTAGGTCTCTTTCACAAGTCGACTTCTCTAGGTTGATGTTGTTAAGGATGTATATATTGACAGTATTTGTTCTTCCAATATTAAGTACGCTGCACTTGTTGGTGTTGAATTTCATTTGCCATTTTACTGACCACTCCTGCAGTTTATTTAGATCCTCCTGTAATTCATTTGCATCCTGCCCTGAATTAATCTGCCGCCCTATTTTGGTGTCATCCGCAAACTTGCTTATGTCAGAGTGGGCCTAGTACTGACCCCTGGGGAACCCCACTGGTTACACGACCCCACTCAGACTTAATACCATCTACGCTGACCCTCTGCGTTCTGTCGGTGAGCCATGATTCTATCCAATTTAA
>NW_024739614.1:0-19018 GCF_018991925.1 Homarus americanus | reverse complement strand
GGTATATATATATATACTCTATTCTTTTTAATATTAATGACAAAAAATATCAATTTAACCAATTTTATTTCGTCATTCCAATTATACATTCATGCCTTTTCACCAGATTAACAGGCATGAAGGAAGCTTTACCTGGGTACAGTTTTCCTTACCAGATCCCGCTGTAGATTTCTGACTACTGGTACAGGTATAACAGACACTTCCGAAGGTGTTCATGTATATATAACCTGTAACATGGAGTCACAACCTTCAGAACAATTTCGTGAAAATATAAACCAATTGTCTCTTGAATCATTCTTAGAAATAGATCTTGACTGAATTTCATTTTGTATATTTATTGTATATCTGGAGGATGCTGAGTTTGTATGAACTGAGGCGACACCAACACAGTTTTAAGACAGAGTTAAGAAGTTTCTGGACACAGATACACATCCACACGACAGACAAGTGTTAGTACAGTATTATTCTACACCAAAGGTCCGCAACCTTTCTATTTCCGGTTGCATGCGGCCAGAAAATTAAAATTTGCGGCCGTCATGACGGCATCCAAAATATGTGATGAGTGGCCGCCTAAGTTGATAAAGTAAGATGAGGTTGTTTGAACACTTGATGCAACCAAATGTGATACTCTTTGTTACACTGAGAAACATTACACCTGGCAGCTGATAACACACACACACAAGTACACACTCAATGCTTGTAATGATAACAGCCCAAATTCACAGGGTTTTTTCTGAGATTCAGAATAAGATAATTTTGCCCCCATTTGTTTCAAGTCCATGATTTTTTTTTGACGATATATTGACGAGGCAGGTCTTGGTGATGCACAGTTGTAGATCCTGGACCTACAGAGTCATTAGTGGAATTTGGGGAAAAAAAAAGTGCATCACATAACAGAGACACCAGTAGACTTCATGGTGTTTCAATGTTGCCAGCAGACTTACGATAAGAACAAGTACACTACCGCTCACTAACACAAAGGAACTTGTGGGAGCAGCATCTACCAAATTTGAACCAGATTACACAAAGCTTCCCTACGAGTCTTAAGTAACCATTTCCTTTGTATTGTTGAAAGTGAAATATATTTAACTGCGCTCAGTAATATACATTTTCACCCAATAGGTCACTTAAATTTGTCTTGTATACAGTACTTGTGTAAACATGTGGTTTAATTCCACACTTCTTATAATGCCCAGTTCCTGTTGGATTTTTTCTTGTGAATTTAACACATATTGCTTAATGACACTGTGATGACTGCGGCCGGTGAGGTAACTACACATCCCAACTACTACCTTTATAACTACACTAAACCTCACAGCGTCATAACAAGCAGTAGAGGTTATCAAAATACTCTACTACAACACCCGCTCCTAGAACCAACCTAAGGGCAAGTCAGGGAAGGGTCAGGGCAGGGTCAGGTCAGGTCAGGTCATGGGAGGGCAGGGCAGGGCAGGGCAGGGCAGGTCAGGGCAGGGCAGGGCAGGGCAGGGCAGGATCAGATCAGGGCAGGGCAGGGTAGGGCAGGGCAGGGTAGGGCAGATATAGAAGCTCTACTGACAGGAAACACAACACTCAATATTGTCTTCACCAGTATACCTCAGCTCAAGACTCCAAGACACAGGTGTATATTACTGAATCAAGACTCAACGTACAGGTAGCAGAGGTGAGATAACCGAGACAAGTGTATGACAAATGTGTGACAGGTGTGTGACAGGTGTGTAACGTTACTCGCAGCGATAAAATAAATAATGAATATCTACCTGACCACAATACGTTGACCACATTACACTGATCTCACCATGAAGACCACACCATGAAGACCACACCATGAAGCCCTGTTCAACCATCTTCCCGTAGGCTTCCACCTCACCTGTATGAAGGGGGGGGGTTAGTTCCGCTCAGGTATGTGTGAAAAGTAAACAAAGAAATAATCGTGGCCAGAAAACAACAGTGATGTGAATTGAGGAAGTTGTGGTTGGGAGGTCACTGAGAGGAAGTGTCGTATTGCTCATCAGTCAGTTGTTTCTCGTTTGTGTTGTTGTGGTGGTTGTTGTTGTGGTGGTTGGGGTTGTTGTGGTGGTTGTGGTTGTTGTGGTGGTGGTGGTTGTGGTGGTGGTGATGGTGGTGGTGGTTGTTGTTGTGGTGGTGGTGGTTGTGGTTGTTGTGGTGGTGGTTGTTGTGGTGGTGGTGGTGGTGGTGGTGGTTATGGGATAATGTTGTAATCTGTCCATTAACCAGTTGTTTGTGTTGTTGTTGTTGTGGTGGTGGTGGTTGTGTGGTTGTTGTGGTGGTGGTGGTGGTGGTGGTGGTGGGTGGTGGTGGTGGTGGTGGTGGTGGTGGTTGTGGTTGTTGTTGTTGTTGTTGTTGTGGTGGTGGTTATGGGATAATGTTGTAATCTGTCCATTAACCAGTTGTTTGTGTTGTTGTTGTTGTTGTGGTGGTTGTTGTTGTGGTGGTTGTGGTTGTTGTGGTGGTGGTGGTTGTTGTTGTTGTTGTTGTTGTTGTTGTTGTTGTTGTTGTTGTTGTTGTGGTGGTGGTGGTGGTGGTGGTTATGGGATAATGTTGTAATCTGTCCATAAACCAGTTGTTTGTGTTGTTGTTGTTGCTGTTCAGGATAACGAGGACTACAAAAATCTTCAGACTGAGGTAATGTTTACAACTAGATGGAGACCTCAAAACTGATCTCATGAGAGTGATCAGACGACGATGATTAAACTATGCTGATCACTTTCCGCTGATCACACTGGGATGATAAAAGTCCTGATCTAAGCCTACATGTTGTTGAATGCTTGACAGACGTTCTAGAAATATTGATCAAAGACAAATATTACTCTATACATATTAATTGGATAAAGACAGGTATTGCTTTGGAAATATTTCATAAACGCTGAAATAATGTTCCCACGACAACTACAGCAAGATGATAAACAATAACAAAATAATTAATATCTAGCAGGACAACAAGAGGACAATGAACACAAGTAGGAGGAATATATGAATAAGACACCTGTGTACCAGCCTTCAATTTCCACACCTGTGACAGAGTGGCAGGTGTTAGAGTATACCTGTACTGGTGGATATTGTATTGTACTGTGTTATAACGTAAGCATACACCACCTATTTGTATTTGATAATTACAGCAAGATTTTTTGTATTCGTGTACTGATATGAAGAATGCGATCATATCAACAGGTAATAAGCAGGTATTAGGACACTGTATCTTCCGCCATTTTGTTTCCTTCCTTAAAACCAGTAACGTAAGATTCGTTTAATCTATTTCTCTTCTGTGGTTTGTTGAATGACCTGATGGATGTATGAATTAATGACTTACAGGTGTACAAACAACCCGAGAAAAAAATCCTTATGAAACACCTGAACAAATCTCAACCCTGACACGTGTAGCTTCAGGTGTTGTCACGAGGCTGGGCGTGGCTGTCGTCATCTGGTATTTTCACATTAAGAGAAACAACAGAGAGTCGTTAGGTTTCCATTTGGAGTCCTGAGAGCTACGACAATGGATGAAGCTTCAGCCAGACACTCCCCCCTACTAGGCATATAGACACAAACAGACACACACAGCCTGGCGTAATGTGAAGTTTATTCCATAGACCAAATTTCAAGATGGTAAATGGCATTAGCTGCAAATAGAAATAAATTATACACTAAAACTCCCATCTTAAGACGCCTGAACACCTGTGCCGCATATACGTGTTAAAAATAAATTAAAAGAGCATTGTTTGTTTGTGTCACACATGAACCACCGTAGATGAAGACCAGGATAACTACCTGAAGGGTTGGATGAACTACACAAGACCCCGTCAGGCATCCTTGTGTCTGATCACCCCTACAGGACAGTGGTGTCAGGCTCCGGCACAAGGAGTTATCCCCGCCTCAACTTCTCATCCACCATCTTGGCTGCTCGATGTTGGTTAATGGTGTCAGACGATATCTAGACCAAGATGAAGTTGTCAGGGCGTTGTAGTGGCTGACAGATGGTGACCGTCAGAGTGGTGGCCTAAGGGACTGATGTGTCTCCAGGTGTGTAGGAGGCACCTGGAGGACGGGTCCTACACCCCCGGTCACTCCTGGGTAAGGCCACTGCCTCATCCGGATCGCCAGACTACAGGTTATCCTCGTAGCGGCTCTGTTAGACCACCAGACAGTAAGGACTCGTCCCCCTGATGATGGTACGAGGCCCCACGACCGGCCACAGGTGTTATGACTGCCAGGTTAACACTGTTCTCGTCAACTGGAGATGACTGAGTCTTCATAAATGAGAGTCGATGTACAGTATCGACTACCAATACCCTTGCAGGGGTGTGGAGACGTGAGCAACACAAGTATGCTGGCGTCAATATTGTTGAAATTGACCTCTGCCGACGGAGGTTCAGTCATGGTGTGGGCGGCAGTGTGTTGGGGCACAACTATTCAATTGAAGAAGTTTATTCAGCCCATTTAATACATATGCAAAGTGAACGACAACAGCATTGACACCTGGATAAGTACAGTACAGGGTGGGCGAGAAACAGGTGACATACAGGGTGGCTCTCTACAGCCTAGTGAACCACCCTGTACTGCACACCTCCACACGACGGTACGATACACGGACAGTCCACAGGTATGAGGACAACATTATTAACACCTATTAAATGGCCTCTTATGGGTGTATTAAGTCCCTGTGCAATGAGGTCAACAGTCCTTAAGCTGATACAACACGTCAGTGAGGTGACACAACCACCACACAAGAGATGCCCAGGTGCCAGGACTGGGAGGACACACCAAGATGACCACCAGAAGCATTTCCCCGGCGCCACCTAGAGTGTAGTAGGCGAGAGAAGGTCACATTAGTTATTAGATGTTTTTGTGATCACCTAAATGTAGGGGCACTTGCATGTTTGTCACAGCAATACTCTCGCTTCATTTTAGTTCGTCACCTAGAAATACATCAATCCCCCCCCCCCTCCCTTATCAGTCGTACTGTGGCCAAGTGTGTAAATTCGTTATATATCTCAAATATTTATATCTTAATTATATTTTGTGTTGCTCTCATCACTGATTACTGGTCATGGGTGATGAGTGCCATGAATGCCGCCGCCCTCCGTGTTGTGGCACTGTGGGCGGCCGGCCATGTCGTGACCCGGGACGTCAACAAGATGGCGGCGCCTGACCTCCTGTATCCCTAAATGGTCCTAAATGTTGACTTGACCAACAAAAGGAAAAATTAAACTGTTTAGAGTAACGTCTTGGCCAGTGATCCACCAGTGTGGTCTTGGCCAGTGATGGTCTGTGTGATGTTATTTTCAGTCTGCAGGTTATGTGTGTGGTCAAGAGCTCTCACTTTGGCAATGTGTTGGAGATAAGGATTGTGTGTGGTCAGGCGTGTAGGCGGGTACGAGGGTGTTGTCATGTCGAAGGGAACTGTCCGCCAGGGTGGCAGGAAGTGCTGGTGTGTCTCAGCTTTGTACAGATGGTCTAGTCCAAACATCCTCATGTGTGTAGCGGTAGTTTGGGTCACTAGATTCACCAGTTTCATGACTCATATATTCCAGCAGTTTCTTAGAAGCAATGCTATCAGGATCACCACGCAGAAGCCTCAGGGCTATCATGAGATTGACTTCAATTATTTTATCTTTGATACTGGGTATTCTTAGGCCAGTGATCCACCAGTGTGGTCTTGGCCAGTGATGACCAGTGTGGTCTTGGTCAGTGATCCACCAGTGTGGTTTGGCGAGTTGTCCACCAGTGGTCTAGACAGACAGACAGAGAGAGATAGATAGATATTTACAGTAAATTTTTCATACAAGTTCACTGACTTGTCATGTCTATAAACAGTATAGGTATACAATCAATGTATACAGTGCAGATAATTATACCAACAATGATCACAAAGAAGGCAATTCGACTAAGAGTAGATAGCACCTCCATAACCTTATTACCATTAGATTAGAGTGATTACAACAGGTAAGTCAATAAGTGAGAGTTACCTGGATGTCTTGTTCATCACCGTCATATGGTGTGACAACAGGTACAGACAGGTAGAATTGTGAAAAATTTCTAAACATTGAAATATTCTTCACAAGATTATAATTATTCTTGTATCCTAAAACTTTTTAATGAGATTACACTTATATGATGACGAGTAGGAGAGTGCTGGACAAAATCCCTCCGAGTCAACAATGTGTATTAGCTCGAGACAAGGATAACAAAGTACTTGGGTTCATACAAAGGAGTGTTAGTAACAAGACTAGCGAGGTTATCCTAAAACTATATCTTGAGCTTGTCAGACCGCACATGGACTACGCAGTTCAGTTCTGGTCACCGTATCACAGAATGGATATAGAATCCCCAGAAAGAATTCAGAGGAGAATGACAAGACTAATCCCGGGCATTAGGAACCTCGAGTACAAAAGCAGGTTAAAGCATCTTAATTTGCACTCCATCGAGAGACGTAGAGTGAGGGGCGATAAGACCGAGGCGTATAAATGAAAGTCTGAGCTAAACAAAGATGATATAACAAAGGTACTCAAACTATCCAACCAGGAGCGAACTCGTAACAATGGTTTTAAATTAGACAAATTTAGATTTAGGCGCGAAATAGGTAAACATTGGTTTGGAAATAGAGTACTGGACGAGTTACCAAACATCATCATTAACTCGAATACGCTGGATAGCTTCAAAGATAGGTTAGATGGATATATGAGCAATAGGGGCTGGGTGTAGATGGGACTGCCTCGTATGGGCCTATTGCTGCAGTTTCCTCCATTCTTATGTTATGTTCCTAGGACAAAATCACTCCTAGGACAGAAGCTCTCCTAGATCAAAATCCCCTTGGACAAAATCTTTCCTAGGACAATATCCCCCAAGGACAAAAACACTCCTAGGACAAAGTACCCCAAGGACATACAACACACCTAACCTAACCTAAGCTGTATATACTGTTCCTCATGCGTTATCAAGTGTTTAAAGTAATGGGTTTATATGTTAGTCAGTGTTACATATATTACGTAAATACATAATCCTAGCCACTGTGTTTGTGTTCGGGTGTTGCAGTGATAATGTGTTGTGTGTTGCAGGGTGATGATGAGACAGTATTGTGTTTGAGCTTAGTTTTTAAGAACATAAGAACATAAGAACATAAGAAAGTGGGATACTGCAGGAGGCCGACTGGCTCATACAGGGCAGATCCCTTTCACACCCATCCCAGCACTTCCATGTGCCTATCCAACTTCGTCTTGAAGCTCCCTAGCGTCCCCGATCCTACTATAGCACTCGGTAGCCTATTCCACATATCCACAACTCTATTACCAAACCAGTGCTTGCCTATATCCTTTCTGAATCGGAATTTATCTAATTTAAAGCCATTTGTTCTAGTTATTTCGTTATTACTGAGCTTCAGAACATCTTCCATTTTACCCTTGTTAATCCCACTCACCCACTTGTACACCTCTATCATATCTCCCCTAACTCTTTGTGTTTCTTTTGTGTGTTAGTTGAGCTTTTACACTTGACCTGACATGACTTATACCTGACTTGACCTGGCCTATACTCGACATGACCTAACATATACATGGCCTGACCTATACCTGACCTGACATAACCTATACCTGACGTGCCATGACCTATACCTGACGTGACCTGATCTATACCTGACTTGACCTGATCTATACATGACGTGACCTGACCTATACCTGACATGAATTGTACAATATGTTTATGTCCACCAGTGTTGCATAAAGTTCCTGGTAACTGCTTGTTACGACACGGAGAGATTCATTGTACTAATGTAACAGTAGTTGGGAAATATATCTCACACTCACTTCTTGACAGTTCATTAGACTGTTAGTTAATGAACTGTCAACAACTGAATCATGATTAGACAGTTACTGAAGATCTCTTGTCACTGTCATATTGCTACAAGGAGTATCAGAGTCTCTTCACGGGCGGTGGAAGATGACAGGAGAAGGAGGGAGAGAGTGGAAGGAGTGGAAGGAGGGAGGGAGGGAGGGAGTGGAAGGAGGGAGAGAGAGAGGGAGGGAGAGAGAGAGAGAGGAAGTGAGGGAGGGGGGAAAGAAGGGAGGGAAGAAAGCAAACCTATAGACAAGACTGTGATGGAGAACACGTCAAGATCACCAACAATAATCATAAGAACATTAGGAGTCTGCAATAGGCCGGTTGGTCTGTGCATGGCAGCTCCTGTCGAGTGTTACTACCACTCTCTATCATCCATGAATCTATCTAGCCTCCTTTCTAAACTCTCCAGAGTTCCCGCACTTACTACAAAGAAGCTAAGCTTGTTCCAATCGTCTACCACCCTATTTGTGAACCAGTTTCTTCCTATCTCCCTCCTAAACCCAAACTTATCTAACTTGAATCCGTTGCTACGAGTCCTATCCTGCTCGGATATTATAAGAACTTTATCTATATCCCCTTTATTGATTCCTTTCACCCACTTAAATACTTCTATCATATCTCCCCGCACTCTTCGTCTTTCTAGGGAATGCAAGTTAAGTTTCTTTAACTTATCTTGATATGGAAGGTTTCTAAGTCCCGGAATCATTTTCGTCATTCTTCGCTACACCGACTCCAGTGAATTGATATCCATTCTATAATAAGGGCACCAGAACTGAACAGCATAATCGAGGTGCGGCCTGACTAGCGCAAGATATAATTGCAATATGACCTCCCCACTCCTATTACTTACACTTTTCGATATAAAACCCAATACTCTGTTTGCCGTATTCCGAACATGAACGCACTGTAGTGCATTTGCATCCTGCCCTGAATTAATCTGCCGCCCTATTTTGGTGTCATCCGCAAACTTGTTAATGTCACTGCTGATCCCAGTATCTAGATCATGTAGTGTTGGTGATTCTGGCCAACACCTGGTGAAGTATTTATCAATCTATAATGGTGAATCGTGTGTGTGTGCTTTTATTTGTGTGTGTGTGTGTGTGTGTGTGTGTGTGTGTGTGTGTTGGCTGTATCTTGGAGGTAAACATTGTACAGATATTACAGACAAAAATACAAAACATGGATACAGCCTCAGGAACTTACAGAACTATAGGAGTTACTTTAACATAATAATAAACTTCAAGGTATAATGAACTATAAAACTCAGAAGTCTCATAAAAAATATATAATACTTGCAACACTAAACCAAATCATTATAAACAAAGAACATGACAGGACAATAAAATGACATGAATACAACAAATAAGATGACTGTCACTGTCACCTGATGAACATGACACGTGATGAACATGACACCTGATGAACATGACACCTGATGAACATGACACCTGATGAACATGACACGTGATGAATATGACACCTGATGAACATGACACCTGATGAACATGACACCTGATGAACATGACACCTGATGAATATGACACCTAATGAACATGACATGTGATGAACATGACACTGATGAACATGACACCTGATGAACATGACACCTGATGAACATGACACCTGATGAACATGACACGTGATGAACATGACACGTGATGAACATGACACCTGATGAACATGACACCTGATGAACATGACACGTGATGAACATGACACCTGATGAACATGACACCTGATGAACATGACACCTGATGAACATGACACCTGATGAACATGACACGTATTATTGAACATATCACCTGATGAACTATGACACCTAATGAACGACATCTGACTGAGCATATCACCCTGATGAACATGTCACCTGATGAACATGACACGTGATGAACTTGCGGCACGTATGAACACTTGACACTGATGAACATGTCACCTGATGAACATGACACCTGATAAACATGACACCTGATGAACATGACACCTGATGAACATGACACCTGATGAACATGACACCTGATGAACATGACACCTGATGAACATGACACCTGATGAACATGTCACCTGATGAACATGACACCTGATGACCATGACATCTGATGAGCATGTCACCTGATGAACATGTCACCTGATGAACATGACACCTGATGAACATGCCATCTGATGAACATGACACCTGATGAACATATCACCTGATGAACATGTCACCTGATGAACATGACACCTGATGAACAAGACATCTGATGAACATGTCACCTAATGAACATGACACCTGATGAACAAGACACCTGATGAACATGTAACCTGACGAACATGACACCTGATGAACAAGACACTTGATGAACATGTCACCTGATGAACATGTCACCTCATGAACATATCCCTCATGAACATGACACCTGAAGTGAACAAGACACACCTGATGAGCATGTCACCTGATAGACATGACACCTGATAGACAAGACACCTGATGAACATGCCATCCTGATGAACCTCAATACCTGATGAACATGACACCTGATGAACATGACACCTGATGAACATGACACCTGATGAACATGACACCTGATGAACATGACACCTGATGAACATGACACGTGATGAACATGTCACCTGATGAACATGACACCTAATGAACATGACATCTGATGAGCATGTCACCTGATGAACATGTCACCTGATGAACATGACACGTGATGAACATGACACGTGATGAACATGACACGTGATGAACATGACACCTGACAGACATGTCACCTGATGAATATGACACCCTAATGAACATGACATCTGATGAGCATGACACCTGATGAACATGTCACCTGATGAACATGACACCTGATAGACATGTCGCCTGATGAACATATCACCTGATGAATATGTCACCTGATGAACATGACACCTGATAGACAAGACACCTGATGAACAAGACACAGTGAACATGTCACCTCATGAACATGTCACCTCATGAACATGACACCTGATGAACAAGACACCTGATGAACATGTCACCTGATGAACATGACACCTGATGAACAAGACACCTGATGAACATGCCATCTGATGAACATAATACCTGATGAACATGTCACCTGATGAACATGACACCTGATGAACATGTCACCTGATGAACATGACACCTGATGAACAAGACACCTGATGAACATGCCATTTGATGAACATGTCACCTGATGAGCATGTCACCTAATGAGCATGTCACCTGATGAGCATGTCACCTGATGAGCATGTCACCTGCATCCCAACCTTCACTTCCTTCAACAATCATAACTAATTATCAAAGGTATATTTGATTTAGACACTATTGCTTCACCTCTATAATTCACGTATAATTACAAAAGCGATTATATCCAATATTATAACATCCGCCATCTTGTCTACTCTCCTCCACACCTATAATATCATTGATTATAATTATAATTTATGATTGGCAAAACTATCTTCTATAATCTAATGCTCTGTAGATTGGACACGCACACACGCGCACACACACACACACACACACACACACACACACACACACCTATAATCTACCATTTATTTTTATTATATTTCTGATAAAATTTTCAAATATCTCTTCCACTCACCTAAAATTATCCACCAATTTCTTCCACACATCCTTCCATTTCTCTTGTCAATGTTGATTAAATATCCTCATACAGTTAACAGAAGGTCTAAACGCTCTTAACTTCCCTACTGATAATTAACGACTGACATCACGTATTTTACTCATGTTAAATATCTGAAATAACTCATGGCAGCCATATTGAAAAACAAAAAACAAACACACACTGATACACAAACAAACATACAAACGTACTCAATAAATCGTTCTTTGATAGTTTGTTGTGAATGTTTTTGTTTCACATCCACCAGAGTAAGGAATCATTGACCAGATGTGAACAAAGTGACTTATTATTGTATTTTGCCCAATAGTATCGAAGTTTAGGTAATGGTAATACATAATAAGGAAACAACGATTGGTGAAAATAATCTTGTTGTCGGTGTCTTCTGGTTGTATTGGTGAGGTTAACAAAATAAATGTCTACCTGAAGAATAGAATGTCTCATTGGGGGAAAGTTGTCTCAATAGTATCACCAGGTAAAACCCAACTTCTTCCCTCAAAAGATCTTACGAATTCTTCCCTTGGCTTATCTTACTTAAAGCATCTTATGTCTGTTTCTTATGTCAAATTCAAGTAAAATCAGAGTTTTGGGGTGATTGGAGATCTATATTTTAAAGGTATTGTTTACATGTCTGAAATTTCATGTTTTGTCGGCAAATTTGGGTTCCGGATAAGTATTGTTGTGGTCGCAGTAACATACGCCGGTGAACTTTGAGGCAAACTGTGAATTTTATCAATATACCAAGAGTTAATTAGTGAATACAGGTGATGAGTGCCATGAGTGCCACCAGGCCCTCCTCCGTGTTGTGGCACTGTGGGCGGCCGGCCATGTCGTGACCCGGGACGTAAACAAGATGGCGGTACCTGACCTATATTTCCAAATGGTCCTAAATGTTGACCTGACCTGACCTGACCTGACCCGACCAACAAAGGAAGAATTAAACTGTTGAGAGTAACGTCTTCACCATCACTTTTTGTCACTATAAGAAACCATACACATATTAAAGGTCCCTCTACTGATTAGTAATTAATGTTACCTCCATCAATCACCTGTCACCACCTGTTTATTTACAAGATGAATATCACCCCAACCACAAAAATCAATCAAAAAATCACAATGTTATTACTGCCACCTGAAGACACTGAACAGCGAACTACCAGAACTGTTGATCCGAGTCTGACAAGAATTTAAAGGATATGTTAAAAAAATAATAAAAATCTGATCACTTGAAGAATTTCCACCCCAGTTTATTTCACCTATGGACTAACCACCATTTCGGAGGTTAGGTTAGGTTAGGTTAGGGGAGTTAATCTTTAGGTGGAACAAGCTGGGGCGAAGATTCTTAAGGTGATCTAAAAAAAAAAATCTCCCGTCCCCAGACAAACGTTCCTAAGACAGACATAAGACAGGTGATCATTGTCCTGATGCCCCTCTACCTGTACTAATTAGGTACAGGTAAGTTGCAAATACCTGGTGACATAGAAGAAAGAAGAGTATTAATATCATCCTGCAGTCACACACACACACACACTCCACACACACACACACACACACACACACACACACACACACACACACACACACACACACACACACACACACACACAAACACACACACACACACAAACACACACACACACACACACACACACACACACACACACACACACAACCCACATCCTTGACCACCGAAGGGTCAAGACGTACCTGGCGCTCCTCTCGGAGCAGCCAGGTCAACTGTTATGTTGGCCCATACCAACTCCCTCCCCTGAACCCTCCTCCCCACCGGAATATCAACAAGTTCACGCCAGAAGTTACTATTTCATTTAGGAAAGAAATGGAACCAGTGTTAAACAGAGGTAAACAGTGGTGAACAGTGCTTAAGTCAGTGAGAACAACTCAACAGTAACAGTGGTACCCAAGTTGACCTTTCACACAGTGAGGTCCCAGGTACCCAGTGATAACGGCCTGTGAGACCCAACTACCAGCGATGTGTTAATCCGTCTACGATAGGAAGGCCTGGAACCACACCTCACTCATATAACACCATCTGTGAGGGAATTACTACACCATGTGAGGCCCCTCATAACACCATATGTGAAGGAGTTACTACACCACGTGAGGCCCCTCATAACACCATCTGTGAGGGAATTACTACACCACGTGAGGCCCCTCATAACACCATCTGTGAGGGAATTACTACGCCATGTGAGGCCCCTCATAACACCATCTGTGAGGGAATTACTACACCACGTGAAGCCCCTCATAACACCATCTGTGAGGGAATTACTAGACCACATGAGGGCCCTCATAACACCATCTGTGAGGAATTACTACACCACGTAGGGGCCCCTCATAACACCATCTGTGAGGTACTACACACGTGAGGCCCTCATAACACCATCTGTGAGGGAATTACTACACCACGTGAGGCCCCTCATAACACCATCTGTGAGGGAACTACTACACCACGTGAGGTCCCTCCTAACACCATCTGGGAGGGAGTTACTACACTACGTTTTTGCTGTTCAACACCTACATTAATCTGTATGTTCACTGTATGTTCCTTTACCTTTCTCTAATGAAGGCTTTTGTTAAACCGCCAATGTATGTAATAAGTCATTTATGTCCAATGTATATTTTCAGCCTTCGGGCTGCAGAACTTTTTCAATAAACCGTTAATTATTATTATTATTATTTTACACACACACAGACACACAGACACACACAGGTGAAGTAATTCGTCCATCGTCTTCAAGATAACTACCAAGAAGATAAATCATCAACCAATCACCTCACGCCAATCAAGATAACAAGCTTCAACTAAGACAAAAGCTTCATCAAGACAACAAGCTTCATCAAGACAACAAGCTTCAACTAAGACAAAAACTTCACCAAGACAACAAGCTTCAACTAAGACAAAAGCTTCATCAAGATAAGCTTCAACCAAGACAAAAGCTTCATCAAGACAACAAGCTTCAACTAAGACAAAAGCTTCATCAAGACAACAAGCTTCAACTAAGACAAAAGCTTCATCAAGACACCAAGCTTCAACTAAGACAAAAGTTTCATCAAGACACCAAGCTTCAACTAAGACAAAAGCTTCATCAAGACAACAAGCTTCAACCAAGACAAAAGCTTCATCAAGACAACAAGCTTCAACTAAGACAAAATCTTCATGAAGACAACAAGCTTCAACTAAGACAAAAGCTTCATCAAGACACCAAGCTTCAACTAAGACAAAAGTTTCATCAAGACAACAAGCTTCAACTAAGACAAAAGCTTCATCAAGACAACAAGCTTCAACCAAGACAAAAGTTTCGTCAAGACAACAAGCTTCAACTATCATACAGGCTCATAATAATCACCCCAAGATATTAATTTACCTTTCAATATAACTCAGTCGATATTATTTAATCTGTAAGTATTTTCTTTTTCATTCATCACCTCGAGTAGATGTGATTTGTTTAATAACTCACAATACGCAAGTTATCATTTCTTCAACTTCTTTCATCCCCAGCGTCTTTACATTCACATAGGTCCTTCTATTTTCCAATTTCTTTATCGCTGCATCCCCTTAGGCCGGTCCTCTTCCTCCTCCTCCTCTCTTATCTCTTAGGAGAATTACACTACATCTCTCTCTCTCTCTCTCTCTCAGGAAAATAAGACTATTTCTCTATCTCGGGAAAAATCATCTCACACTTATTCACTTACTCTTACGTGACTGTTGGTAGAGTTACATTAGGTATTTCACAAATCCTACGAATCCAGACGATTTTGGGTGGGTAAATGGGACCCAAGGTGTGTGTGTGAGGAGGAGGAGGAGGAAGAGGACCGGCCTAAGGGGATGCAGCGATAAAGAAGGGAAAGAGGAAACAGGAAAATGGATGGACTCTCAAGAAGAAGAATAAAAAAAATATAAAATAAAGAAGAAGAATATGAAGAACAAGAACAAGAGGACAAATAACAAAGAACAAGAAGAAAATAAAAGATAACAAAGAAGAGGAAGAAGAGGCACAAGAAGACTGATAAACGATTGACACACAACACATCACTCAACTCCGAAGCCATTTTTTTCAGGTTTTCATTATTGTCTGCCTTTTAAAGCACAATAAATATTCACTCGTATTGAAAACGGATTTTAGGGGAGGAACAGTTATTGAATTCTTATACTGTCTTAATCTGTTGCCTGTTAGAGAATGCCATGTTGTTTACTAGTGGAATAACGAGAGCCGGATACACAGTGTGGAGGGAACGAGAACCGGATAGACAGTGCGGAAGATAGCGAGAGCCACAGTCCGGAGGGAATGTGAGTAGGATAAACAGTGCAGTGGAAACTAGAGCCAGATATACAGCGTGGATGTAACGTGAGCCGGATAGACAGTATGGAGATAGTGAGAGCCGGATGTACAGTGCAGAGGGAACGAGAGATGAACAGACAGTGTGGAGGGAAGAGCCGGATAAACAGGGTGTAGATAACGAGAGCCGGATAAACAGGGTGTAGATAACGAGAGCCGGATAAACAGGGTGTAGATAACGAGAGCCGGATAAACAGGGTGTAGATAACGAGAGCCGGATAAACAGGGTGTAGATAACGAGAGCCGGATAAACAGGGTGTAGATAACGAGGAGCCGGATAAACAGGGTCCTTGAATAGCGAGAGCCGGATAAACGGGGTGGCCAGATAACGAGCCGGATACCGACAGGGTGTGAATAACGAGCCGGATAAACGGGGGTGTAGATAACGAGGCAGGATAAACAGAATGTAGATAACGAGCCGGATGAAGCCAGGGTGTAGATAACGAGGAGCGGATAAACAGGGTGTAGATAACGAGAGCCGGATAAACAGGGGTGTAGATAACGAGAGCCGGATAAACAGGAATTGTAGATAACGAGCCGAATAAACAGAATTGTAGATAACGAGAGCCGGATAAACGGGGTGTGAATAACGAGAGCCGGATAAACGAAGTGTAGATAACGAGAGCCGGATAAACAGAATTAGCGAATAACGAGCCGGATAAACAGGGTGTAGATAACGAGAGCCGGATAAACAGGGTGTAGATAACGAGAGCCGGATAAACAGGGTGTAGATAACGAGAGCCGGATAAACAGGGTGTAGATAACGAGAGCCGGATAAACAGGGTGTAGATAACGAGAACCGGATAAACAGGGTGTAGATAACGAGAGCCGGATAAACAGGGTGTAGATAACGAGAGCCGGATAAACAGGGTGTAGATAACGAGAGCCGGATAAACAGGGTGTAGATAACGAAAGGCGACAGTGTGGAGGAATGAGAGCCCGATAAACAGAGAAACTTGATCAATATAGAATTTCATAAACTTTTGTGCAATGAAAATAACAAGATAGGTATGTATGTGTGTGTGTGTGTAGAGAGAGAGAGAGAGAGAGAATGGTGAACAAACGTACAGACAGACATACAGACAAACACACAGACAGACAGACACACAGACAGACAGACAGACAGACAGAGACAGACAGACACACAGACAGACAGACAGAGACACAAACATACAGACAGACAGGTACAGTTCAATATATACCTCCTCCCTTTCTCTAATCAATGTGGATATAACAGCCTTTGTACAGCGGATATCCTGACAGCCTGTTTTGGAACACTGTGGATAAAACACCCAGTACTGTATCCTCAACCTTCAGTACACGAGGAGACACTGTACTCGGCCACTTCCACTTCCTAAAACTGTAAAGTCATGAAACCATTTATAGGGATCGAACCAGTGACCCTTAGAACGGGCGTCGAGTGAAGTATCTACTCAGCAGCCGGACCCAGATATAAATTTAAAAAAAAAAATCGCAAACAAACTGATAATTTATGTTTTTCTCTCTTTTTCTATTTTTTTGTTTTGTTTTTTATACAAAGTTAAGATTTACCGCCGCGTGAGTTGTTGTCATCAATCACTAGTACAATAAAAATATGGCGGCCTTGAATAATGACATTATTTTTTTAGGAGTAATAAAAATTGTTGGCAAGCGTCCTGCATTCTTGAGTGAAACATATGTAATGACACCGGTTCGTCTCCCCTCCCCCACACAGACATATTTTCCGTCATAACAAAAAGGCCCAAAATTATAATAATATTCCCTCCCTCCCTCCCTCCCTCCCATTCTCCCTTCCACCCCTACGACCCCCTCCCTTCCCCTCTCTTTGTCCTCTCCCACTCTCCCTTCCATCCGTCTCAAAAGACCAAAATCGAACATTTAGCGGTTGTGAGAGAGTAATGTCCGAATCTGGTCAGAACGAGAGAATGTGTGTGTGTGTGTATGTCTGTGTGTGTGTGTGTGTGTATCACTGGGCTGACTGACAAATGGCGGCCTTTATTACCAAAGACTCGAACACGCCGATGTGGTGAGGAGGAGGAGATGAAGAGGGGCAGGAGGAGGAAGACGAAGAATGGGAAGTGGAAAGGAGGGATGGAGAGAAGGGAAGGGCTAGGAAGAGAACAAGGGAGAGGGTGGGGTGAACAAGGGAAGAAGAGGAAGGGAATTAGAGGAATGGGAAAGAGATGGAAGGAGTAAAAGTGTGGGAAAGAAGGGAGAAAATGAATGGAAATGGAGAAAGTAGGCGAGGTGAATGATAGAGGAGGGAGGGAAGGAAGGAAGGAAGGAAGGAAGGAAGGAAGGGAGGAAGGAAGGAGATAGAAAATAGAAGTCTTTATTTGTATATCTCTCCGAGTTTCCTTTTCTCTTTCTCTTCCCTACTTTTACTATATACCTTTTTCCCTTCTCTCCCTCTTCCTCTTTCCATAACTCTTTTTTCCTCCTTTTCGCTATTACTAATTCGCTTTCTCTCTTCAATTCTCACCTCCCCCCCACACATCCATTTAATACCTTAGAAAAAATTACACTGCATAAAATCCTCTTAACAGTCTATTATAAAGTAGAAAACATGTATCCAACTTTTTCGTTGTGCAATTATCATTATTATTTTTATTTGCGTCAGATAATGTAAGACAATGAATGGAAAAGAGATATTGAAGTTTATTTATTGTTATAGTCTCTCTCTCTCTCTCTCTCTCTCTCTCTCTCTCTCTCTCTCTCTCTCTCTCTCTCTCTCTCTCTCTCAGCAACTAAACAATAAACGCCTACATAACAGCTGCAGCAGGAGTCTCAACAGCAGCCAGCAACAGCGTAGGAACAGCAGGAGGTGGAGGAAGATTTATACCACTTGTTGTTATTGTTAAACCATTACTTCCCCTTAAACCCTGGTGAGGAAGACCATTAAATAAAAGACCCTGATTTACACCTCTCTCTTACTAATGGCCACTGTAAATAATTAGTCTTCCATTGGCTGTAAAAAATAAAAAAAAGCAATATATTTAACTCATTGATTTACAGCCATCCACCAGGGAGAGAGTAAATGATTTGGCAATTATCATTATTTCTTCTTTTATTCTCGTTATTTCTCGTTTATCTTCATATTGTTTATCCTCCTGGGTCATGTTTTCATTCATTGTTGTCATTTTTCGTGAACAAGTTTACGGTGTATAT
>NW_024739613.1:0-4969 GCF_018991925.1 Homarus americanus | reverse complement strand
GTCAGACCAAACCTTACAGCCCAGAATTATGTCACATATAACAGCAAGTACACCACAGACCTCGTGGTACCACCGCATTCCAGGTTGACACACCTCAGGTCGACCCAAGGGACTTGACCTTGCCCGCTAATGACGTGAGCCGGTGACCTACAACCGCACCTAGCCAAGACACCTGGCCAGGACCACACCTGCACACAATTATCCAGATCAAACCAGTTTAGTGTTAATTGTTAGAGGTCAGAAGCCGGCTGGGCCGACCCCATATAAAGGCCCTACAGTCCCGTCCACGGGCATTACCATTCGGCATTCGGATTCCTATTCCATTATCATTATCATTCTGGTTGCTGTCATCTCTCTCCCGTTCGGGTCGTCACTCGGTTCACTAAGCAGAGTCACGCACGTCCCCTCCCCAGGTCGGGAGGGAGACCTCCCGACTAGACCACGGCATCGTCAGCTAAGCAGACTCTCCCTGTGATGGAGGCAGCCCAGCCAAGCATTCACTGGGCCTACGTCAGGGTACACGTGAGTCTTGTCAGAACGTCCTAGGGTGAGTTACCTACTGTGGAAAGTGTATTCATTCAGGTGTGTCCGAGAGTCAGTGTCAAGTAACGTAAAGCATGATGTGTTAGTACCCCGATATAATAGTGATATTAATGTGTCCATGTCATTGAGTGAATTAATAAATAGTTGTATCGAAGAGGTGTTTAACAAGTTGTCCCTTTAAGAAGTGATATATGTGTATTGACATACGAGATAAGATAAGCGTAGTGACGCTGTGCAAATAACATCCAGGCCACGCTACCAAGTTTCCTATCTCTACATCTCTACTCTCTAGTCTTACTTATTTATATTCTTCCTCTCATTGTGTTTATGTCATTACATTGGCGGCAGCGAACTATGACGTTAACCCACGCCCCCCGCGTCCCTTGTTATTGGTAACAGTGTACTTAACGTAAACCCATGCCCTCCCCCGTTAGCCATAGCACCTGGCTCGTTAGTTCAAAAGTGCGTGATAAGAAGTTCCTGCTAGTAGGGTGAAAAGTGTCCTAGTGTGTCACCGTTACAGCTCGAGTAAATGTCTCTTGTAGTGGTATGTGCGAATTTTTAATAGAAATATGTTCAGTGCTTAACGTAATTTCTCAGTGTCACCCGCTATCTGTGGCATTCTCAGTAGCCCCAGGGCAGTTTGATTGTTGGTCAGTGTTGAATGTAGCCATTATGTTTCAGTGATGAAAGCGGTGTCTGTACTAACTGTTATAACTTAACATGTCTTTTAACCTACATCCTCCTCCCTGTCCTAATCCTTACCTCACCCTCCTTACCCTTCCTCCCATCCCTGTACTCTTTGACGCGCAGTGATAAATGATATTCAGTGTAGTGCGCAGAGCTTCACTCCCCGACCCAGCCTGATGAGAACATTGTCGTGACGGAAATGATAGTTGCCAAACATTGACCTGACATATAAAGTGAACATTTTTTTTTGCGAATGCACTTCCAACTAATCCATCACCCCTTTAGGATTGTTTCTCTGTCAAATGTCACTCACAGTACCACCCATGGCCAGCCGGACGTCAACCACAGTACATACGAGCAGAGAAGAACCAGCATGATGAAAGCAGCGTGATGAATGCAGCGTGATGAAGGCAGCACGAAACCCACCACACACCACGTCACTTCTTTCAAGTCCTCCCTTGGTATAGGATTAAGAAGATTTTATATTTTTCTACTTTAGGAAGTAAGGAGTGTGGAATGGATCGCCACACAACGAACCCTGGTGAGCCCAGCCAGGGAGGGATTCACCACTGTGGAAGGTGTAAGACAGGACGGTCTTTGGTCTCGCCGACACTCACGTACGGAGGGCGAGCCCTGGTCCGCGGAACCTGCCTTACGAGTCATCTAAGGAGACGACAGCCCAAACAGTGGACCGGCTCATCCCGGCCGGAGAGGGCCGACGGCAGATGAACAGAAAATCGTCTGGAATATGTTGAAAATGATGATGTTGCAGAGAAGAAATGCAGATGAAGCAGAAAAATTCATCTGGAATATGACGGAAAACGAAGATGTATAAAGAAACTCAGATGGAGCAGAAAAATTCATCTGGAATATGAAAATGAAGATGTATAGAGGAAGAACGCAGATGGGACAGAAAACTCGTCTGGAAGAGTATGGAAACCAGGAGGAAGTGAGAAGAAGTCAGAAGGTGTGGAGAAACGACCTACAAGGTGCGGTATGTGAAGAAAGAAGACAGAAGATGTGCTATGTGAAGAAAGAAGACAGAAGATGTGCTGTCCTGACATCACAAGAAAGCCGATGATGAAGGACCAACCGACTACAGCTGCTGAGCTGCCGCCATCCCCTGTTTTTCAGATACCAGCCGGATGGAAGACGTGAGCTATGCCGGACCCAACTAATGTACTGATGTTGTTGATGTATAATAAAAAGATATCAATACCCTAATATGTGAAGTAGGAACATTTTTTGTGTATTTTGAAGTATTTTCTCTGATTTTGTTGATGTTCACTACAAAGAATGTCTTTTTTTAGTCTCACTTTTTTCTATGAGTTCATTTGATCAATGTCTTGGACTATGAAACACGATGTTGTAGCTATATTACTGACTGAGATGAATTATTATTTTGACATGGGCTGATAAGGAAATGTAACACCTGCTATTGTTTGTAGAATGTGATTTGCAAGGTTGCCTCGGACACTATGCTACATATGAAGGATTTTTTCATTCTATGTTCACTTGCTATGTTTCCTTTTTCTCCTGGCATAGAAGCTTTGATCTTGGCGGGAGGTATAGTGAGCTTTGTCAGATCAAACTAGCGCCAGTAGAAAAACATACACCTATGAGATTGTTGTTGTAAATGTGAGACTATGTTATCGCCCCAGGGATTATCTTTGACACCACACGTGATGTTGCTGTCTATATGTGGCATCAGTCTCTGTGATGAAGCTTTGGTCTTGGCGGGAGGTGTAATGAGTGATTGTCAGACCAAAGCTTACAGCCCAGAATTATGTCACATATAACAGCAAGTACACCACAGACCTCGTGGTACCACCGCATTCCAGGTTGACACACCTCAGGTCGACCCTAGGGACTTGACCTGGCCCGCTAATGACGTGAGCCGGTGACCTACAACCGCACCTAGCCAAGACACCTGGCCAGGACCACACCTGCACACAATTATCCAGATCAAACCAGTTTAGTGTTAATTGTTAGAGGTCAGAAGCCGGCTGGGCCGACCCCATATAAAGGCCCTACAGTCCCGTCCACGGGCATTCCATATTCGGCATTCAAGATTCCTATTCCATTATCATTATCATTCTGGTTGCTGTCATCTCTCTCCCGTTCGGGTCGTCACTCGGTTCACCAAGGAGAGTCACGCACGTCCCCTCCCCAGGTCGGGAGGGAGACCTCCCGACTGGACGGCATCGCCAGCTAAGCAGACTCTCCCTGTGATGAAGGCAGCCCAGCCAGCACTCACTGGGCCTACGTCAGGGTACACGTGAGTCTTGTCAGAACGTCCTAGGGTGAGTTACCTACTGTGGGAAGTGTATTCATTCAGGTGTGTCCGAGAGTCAGTGTCAAGTAACGTAAAGCATGATGTGTTAGTACCCCGATATAATAGTGATATTAATGTGTCCATGTCATTGAGTGAAGTAATAAATAGTTGTATCAAGAGGTGTTTAACAAGTTGTCCCTTTAAGAAGTGATATATGTGTATTGACATACGAGATAAGATAAGCGTAGTGACGCTGTGCAAATAACATCCAGGCCACGCTACCAAGTTTCCTATCTTTACATGCCTACTCTCTATCCTCCTACATATATATATGTAATTCTCTTCTTGTGTTATTTTGTTCCATTACATCTGACTTGCTCCCAGACCTGCCTCTAACCTCCCAGGTACACCTCCTGACTCTCCCAGATAAACCTCTGACAATCCCAGAGTACCTCTGACACCTTGAGTACTCCACTGACATTCCCTGGTACACCTCTGACACTCCCAGGTACACGTCTGACACTCCCAGATACACCTCTGACACTCCCAGGTACTGCTCTGACACTCCCAGGTACACCTCTGACACTCCCAGGTACTCCACTGACACTCCCTGTTACACCCCTGACACTCCCAGGTACACCTCTGACACTCCCAGGTACACCCCAGACACTCCCAGGTACACTTCTCACACACCTAGGTACACCTATGACACTTCTAGGTACTCCTCTGTCACTCCTTGATACACCTCTAACAACTCCCAGGTACACCGCTGACACTCCCAGGTACACCGCTGACACTGCCAGGTACACCTCAGACACTCTCAGGTACACTTCTCACACTCGCAGGTACACCTCCGACACTCCCAGGTACACCTCTGACACTCCCAGGTACACCTCTGACACTCCCATGTACACCTCTGACACTCCCAGGTACACCTCTGACACTCCCAGGTACACCTCTGACACTCCCAGGTACTCCACTGACATTCCGTGGTACACCTCTGACACTCCCAAGTACACCGCTGACACTGCCAGGTACTCCTCCGACACTCCCAGGAATACCTCCGACACTCCCAGGTACACTTCTCACACTACCAGGTACACCTCCGACACTCCCCAATGCACACCCCCACACTCTCAGGCACACCTTGGACACTCCAGGCACACCTCTGACACTCCCCAGGTAAACCTCTGACACTCCCCAGGTACACCTCTGACACTACAGGCATACCTCTGACACTCCCCAGGTACACCTCTGACACTCCCAAGTACTCCACTGACATTGCCTGGTACACCTCTGACACTCCCAGGCACACGTCCGACACTGCCAGATACACCTCTGACACTCCCAGGTACATCTCTGACACTCCCAGGTACACCTCTGACACTCCCAGGTACACCTCTGACACCCCCAGGTACACCTCTGACACTCCCAAGTACTTCACTGACATTCCCAGGTACA